>NC_143045.1:33757500-33992500 GCF_057628025.1 Oncorhynchus mykiss
GTTCTCTCAGACACTTCCTCTAGAATGGCTTGCAGACTAATGAGTGTTACTAATGACTACAACAAGCCATTTAACAGAATAGACTACGGATGGACACACACACACTGACAGAATACACTACAGATGGACACACATACACTGACAGAATACACTACAGATGGACACACACACTGACAGAATACACTACAGATGGACACACACACTGACAGAATACACTACAGATGGACACACACACACTGACAGAATACACTATGGATGGACACACACACACTGACAGAATACACTATGGTTGGACACACACACACAAACACTGACAGAATACACTATGGATGGACACACACACACACTGACAGAATACATTATGGATGGACACACACACACACACTGACAGAATACACTATGGTTGGACACACACACAAACACTGACAGAATACACTATGGATGGACACACACACACACTGACAGAATACATTATGGATGGACACACACACACACACTGACAGAATACGCTACGGTTGGACACACACACAGACAGAATACACTACGGATGGACACACACACAGACAGAATACACTATGGACACACACAGACAGAATACACTATGGAAACACACAGACAGAATACACTATGGAAACACACAGACAGAATACACTATGGACACACACAGACAGAATACACTATGGACACACACAGACAGAATACACTATGGACACACACAGACAGAATACACTATGGACACACACTGACAGAATACACTATGGACACACACTGACAGAATACACTATGGACACACACTGACAGAATACACTATGGACACACACTGACAGAATACACTATGGACACACACTGACAGAATACACTATGGACACACACAGACAGAATACACTATGGACACACACAGACAGAATACACTATGGACACACACAGACAGAATACACTATGGACACACACACAGACAGAATACACTATGGACACACACTGACAGAATACACTATGGACACACACTGACTGCTGTCTGGTCCTACTAAAAGATTGACAGAGAAGTGAAAAATAATTCCTGTCCCGTCTTGCCAATTTTGCACCTGTACTGTCCTGTTCCCGCAACAGATCTATAACCCCGGAACGTTCCTGTCCCTTCCAGACAACAATCAATCCCGTCCTGTCCCGTGCTCATTTATGCGCACAGAAGTATAGTACCAGTCAAAAGTTTGGACACACCTACTCAATCAAGGGTTTTTCTTTATTTTTACGATTTTCGCCATTGTAGAATAATAGTGAAGACATCAAAACTATGAAATAACACAAAGAATCATGCAGTAACCAAAAATGTGTTTAACAAATCAAAATACATTTTATATTTGAGATTCTTCAAAGTAGCCACCCTTTGCCTTGATGACAGCTTGCACACTCTTGGCATTCTCTCAACCAGCTTCATGAAGTAGTCACCTGGAATGCATTTCAATTAACAGGTGTGCCTTGTTCAAAGTTAATTTGTGGAATTTCTTTACTTCTTAAAGCGTTTGAGCCAATCAATTGTTTGAGCCAATCAGAAGATAGCCCTATTTGGTAAAAGACGAAGTCCATATTATGGCAAGAACAGCTCAAATAAGAAGACAAACGACAGTCCATCATTACTTTAAGACATGAAGGTCAGTCAATCCGGAAAATTTGAAGAACTTTTAAAGTTTCTTCAAGTGCAGTCGCAAAAACCATCAAGCGCTATGATGAAACTGGCTCTCATGAGGACCGCCACAGGAAAGGAAGACCCAGAGTTACCTCTGCTGCAGAGGATAAGTTCATTAAAGTTACCAGCCTCAGAAATTTCAGCCAAATAAATGCATCACAGAGTTCAAGTAACAGACACATCTCAACATCAACTGTTCAGAGGAGAATGTGTATTTACCTGTATTTACCTGTATTTACCTAGGCAAGTCAGTTAAGACCAAATTCTTATTGTCAATGACAGCCTAGGAACAGTGGGTTTTTAATTAATTAATTCATTAATTTTTAATGAATTTATTTGCAAATTATGGTGGAAAATAAGTTTTTGGTCAATAACAAAAGTTTATCTCAATACTTTGTTATATACCCTTTGTTGGCAATGACAGAGGTCAAACGTTTTCTGTAAGTCTTCACACACTGTTGCTGGTATTTTGGCCCATTCCTCCATGCAGATATCCTCTAGAGCAGTGATGTTTTGGGGCTGTTGCTGGGCAACACGGACTTTCAACTCCCTCCAAAGATTTTCGATGGGGTTGAGATCTGGAGACCGACTAGACCACTCTAGGACCTTGAGATGCTTCTTACGGGCGGTGTGTTTGGGATCATTGTCATGCTGAAAGACCCAGCCACGTTTCATCTTCAATGCCCTTGCTGATGGAAGGAGGTTTTCACTCAAAATCTCACGATACATGGCCCCATTCATTCTTTCCTTTACACGGATCAGTCGTCCTGGTCCCTTTGCAGAAAAACAGCGGCAAAGCATGATGTTTCCACCCCCATGCTTCACAGTAGGTATGGTGTTCTTTGGATGCAACTCAGCATTATTTGTCCTCCAAACACGACGAGTTGAGTTTTTACCAAAAAGTTATATTTTGGTTTCATCTGACCATATGACATTCTCCCAATCCTCTTCTGGATCATCCAAATGCTCTCCAGCAAACTTCAGACGGGCCTGGACATGTACTGGCTTAAGCAGGAGGACACGTCTGGCACTGCAGGATTTGAGTCCCTGGCGGCGTAGTGTGTTACTGATGGTAGGCTTTGTTACTTTGGTCCCAGCTCTCTGCAGGTCATTCACTAGGTCCCCCCGTGTGGTTCTGGGATTTTTGCTCACCGTTCTTGTGATCATTTTAACCCCACAGGGTGATCTTGCGTGGAGCCCCAGATCGAGGGAGATTATCAGTGGTCTTGTATGTCTTCCATTTCCTAATAATTGCTCCCACAGATGATTTCTTCAAACCAAACTGCTTACCTATTACAGATTCAGTCTTCCCAGCCTGGTGCAGGTCTACAATTTTGTTTCTGGTGTCCTTTGACAGCTCTTTGGTCTTGGCCATAGTGGAGTTTGGAGTGTGACTGTTTGAGGTTGTGGACAGGTGTCTTTTATACTGATAACAAGTTCAAACAGGTGACTTTAATACAGGCAACGAGTGAAGGACAGAGGAGCCTCTTAAAGAAGAAGTTACAGGTCTGTGAGAGCCAGAAATCTTGCTTGTTTGTAGGTGACCAAACACTTATTTTCTACCATCATTTGCAAATAAATTCATTAAAAATCATACAATGTGATTTTCTGGATTTTTTCTTCTCATTTTGTCTGTCATAGTTGTGTACCTATGATGAAAATTACAGGCCTCTCATCTTTTTAAGTGGGAGAACTTGCACAATTGGTGGCTGACTAAATACTTTTTTATCCCACTGTATGTGGGAACTCCTTCAAGATTGTTGGGAAAGCCTTCCAGGTGAAGTTGTTTGAGAGAATGCCAAGAGCGTGCAAAGCTGTCATCAAGGCAAAGGGTGGCTACATTCCATATGTGTTATTATTAGACTGTAAACTCTCCTTCCAGACTCACATTAAACATCTCCAACCCAAAATCAAATCTAGAATTGGCTTCCTATTTCGCAACAAAGTATCCTTTACTCATGCTGCCAAACATACCCTCGTAAAACTGACTATCCTACCAATCCTCGACTTTGGCAATGTCATTTACAAAATAGCCTCCAACACTCTACTCAACAAGTTGGATGCAGTCTATCACAGTGCCATCCGTTTTGACACCAAAGCCCCATATACTACCCACCACTGCGGCCTGTACGCTCTCGTTGGCTGGCCCTCGCTTCATACTCGTCGCCAAACCCACTGGCTCCAGGTCATCTATAAGTCTTTGCTAAGTAAAGCACCACCTTATCTCAGCTCACTGGTCACCATAGCATCACCCACCCGTAGCATGCGCTCCAGTAGGTATATTTCACTGGTCATCGCCAAAGCCAATTCCACCTTTCCTTCCAGTTCTCTGCTGCCAATGACTGGAATGAAGTGCAAAAATCACTGAAGCTGGAGACCCATATCTCCCTCACTAACTTTAAGCATCAGCAGTCAGAGCAGCTTACCGATCATTGCACCTGTACACAGCACATCTGTAAATAGCCCAACCAACTACCTCATCCCCATATTGTTCTTTTTTTTTGCTCCTTTGCACCCCAGTATTTCTACTTGCACATTTATCTTCTGCACATATATCACTCCAGTGTTAAATTGCTAAACTGTCATTATTTTGCCACTATGGCCTATTTATTGCCTTACCTCCCTAATCTTAATACATTTGCACACACTGTATATAGATTTTTCTATTGTGTTATTGACTGTACGTTTGTTTATCCCATGTGTAGCTCTGTTGTTTTTGTCGCACAGCTTTGCTTTATCTTGGCCAGGTCGCAGTTGTAAATGAGAACATGTTCTCAACTGGCCTACCTGGATAAATAAAGTATATATAAAATTAAATAAAAAACATTCAATTCATAGTTTTGATGTTTTCACTATTATTGTACAATGTAGAAAATAGTGAAAATAAAGAAAAACTCTTGAATGAGTAGGTGTGTCCAAACTTTTGACTGGTACTGTATGTAGGCTATTGTGTTTGTTTAGAAATTATTGAAAATAATTGGTGTAACTAACTCAGGTTTGTAGGCTTCCTTGCTTGCACACGCTTTTTCAGTTCTGCCCACACATTTTCTATAGGATTGAGGTCAGAGCTTTGTGATGGCCACTCCAATACGTTGACTTTGTTGTCCTTAAGCTATGTTGCCACAACTTTGGAAGTATGCTTAGGGTCATTGTCCATTTGGAAGACCCATTTGCGACCAAGCTTTAACTTCCTGACTGATGTCTTGAGATGTTGCTTCAATATATCCCCATAATGTGTCATCCACATAATGTTTCTTCCTCATGCCATCTATTTTGTGAAGTGCACCACTCCCTCCTGCAGCAAAGACCCCCCACAACATGATGCTGCTACCCCCACAACATGATGCTGCCACCCCCGTGCTTCACGGTTGGGATGGTGTTCTTCTTCCACAACATGATGCTGCCACCCCCGTGCTTCACGGTTGGGATGGTGTTCTTCGGCTTGTAAGCCTCCCCCTTTTTCCTTCAAACATAATGATGGTCATTATGGCCAAACAGTTCTTTGTTTCATCAGACCAGAGGACATTTCTCCAAAAAGTATTTTTTTATGGCGGTTTTGGAGCACTGGCTTCTTCCTTGCTGAGCGACCTTTCAGGTGATGTCATTAAGGGAAACGTTTTACTGTGGATATAGATACTTTTGTACCTGTTTTCTCCAGCATCTTCACAAAGTCCTTTGCTGTTGTTCTGGGATTGATTTGCACTTTTCACACATACACACTCTCTCTCTCTCTCTGTATCACTCTTCTAGTTTTATCTCCCTAAATCTCTCTTTCACTAAACATCTAGTTCTCTCTCCCTCTCCTTTCCTCCCCATTCCTCCCTACCTCCTTTCCTCCCTCCGCATCTCTCACCTCTTCATGCTGACCCAGGAGGTATCGAAGATGCCCATGAGTCGCAGTACCCCCTCCAGGATGTCTCTGATAACGTCAGGAGGCATCCTCAGGGACCGGATCTCTGATAGAGACTCTGGCTTGATGTTCCCCACAGCTCGCTTAGCCTCATCCACCAGGGGCTACAGATAAACACACACACACACACAGATTAAACAAAGATCAGGTGTGTGAATGTGTCTGTGATTTGATGTTCCCTACAGCACACTCTGCCTTATCCAGGTTAAATGTAGGCCAGCTATGCTGTTGGACTATGGACAAAACCTGTGTTTGATTGTGTTGGTCGATCCAGTATCCTCTAAAACGACAGGTAAAACAACAGAGGTAAAACAACAGGGGTACAACAACAGAGGTAAGACAACAACAGAGGTAAGACAACAACAGAGGTAAGACAACAACAGAGGTAAGACAACAACAGAGGTAAGACAACAACAGAGGTAAGACAACAACAGAGGTAAGACAACAGGGGTACAACAACAGGGGTACAACAACAGGGGTACAACAACAGGTACACAACAACAGGGGTACAACAACAGGGGTACAACAACAGGTACACAACAACAGGGGTACAACAACAAGGGTACAACAACAGGGGTACAACAACAGGGGTACAACAACAGGGGTACAACAACAGGGGTACAACAACAGGGGTACAACAACACAGAGGTAAGACAAAATAAACAACAGAAACAACAGATAATACAGAGATGTGAATGTGGGGACATGTATTGTAAGGATATTCTGGTTGTATTCACCTGTACTTCTCTCAGCTCGTCGTCTATTTTCCCCTTCCTCTCTTCACACTTAGACACCTCCTGAGCAATCTTCCCTTTGATTTTCTCCATCTCAGTCTTCTGGTCACTGGCATTCTGAAACCCAGAACAAAGAGGGGAGGTGAGGAAGTGATGGAGTCCATTCTGGCTCAGGTGAAAGATGAGATAGAGGGAGGGAGACTGATTGGTAATGAAAAGTCATCGGAATCAAACAAATATCACATTTCTACCACGTCATTCTCTCACCTCATCCTCCCCGTCTCTTCCCATCCCTCCTCCCCTCAACCTCCTAATTTACCCCATCCCTCCTCCCCTCAACCTCCTAATTTACCCCCATCCCTCCTCCCCTCCACCTCCTAATTGACCCCATCCCTCCTCCCCTCCACCTCCCTGCCTCCTGTCTGCAGATACATGGGAGATTTGTTTCTGCCCGCAAGGACGCATCTGCCTCCAAATTACACACCCCAAACTCACACCCCTCATTCACTGACAGCTCAATTACAGTACCAGTCAAAAGTTTGGATACACCTACTCATTCAAGTGTTTATCTTTATTTTTACAATTTTCTACATTTTAGAACTATAGTGATGACATCAAAACTATGAAATAACACATATGGAATCATGCAGTAACCAAAAAAGTGTAAACAAATCAAAATATATTTAAATTTGAGATCCTTCAAAGTAGCCACCCTTTGCCTTGATGACAGCTTTGCACACTCTTGGCATTCTCTCAACCAGCTTCATGAGGTAGTCACAAAGAATGCATTTCAATTAACACGCATGCCTTGTTAAAAGTTCATTTGTGGAATGTAATTCCTTCTTAATGCGTTTGAGCCAATCAGTTGTGTTGTGACAAGGCAGGGTTTCTTCAAGTGCAGTCGCAAAAACCATCAAGCGCTATGATGAAACTGGCTCTCATGAGGACCTTCACAGGAAAGGAAGACCCAGAGTTACCTCTGCTGCAGAGGATAAATTCATTAGAGTTACCAGCCTCAGAAATTGCAGCCCAAATAAATGCGTCACAGAGTTCAAGTAACAGACACATCTCAACATCAACTGTTCAGAGGAGACTGTGTGAATCAGATCTTCATGGTTGAATTGCTTTAAAGAAATCACTACTAAAGGACACCAATAAGAAGAAGAGACTTGCTTGGCCCAAGAAACACGAGCAATGGACATTGATTTGAGATTTTTGGTTCCAAACACCGTGTCTCTGTGAGACGCAGAGTAGGTGAACCGATGATCTCCACATGTGTGGTTCCCACCGTGAAGCATGGAGGTGGTGGTGCTTTGCTGGTGACACTGTCAGTGATTTATTTAGAATTCAAGGCACACTTAACCAGCAAGACTGTGCAAATATGTCATAAAGGAAAAGGATGACTACTTTGAAGAATCTCAAATATAGAATATATTTTGATTTGTTTAACACTTTTTGGGTTACAGAGTGTTATGTGTTATTTCATAGATTTGATGTCTTCACTATTATTCTACAATGTAGAAAATAGTAAAAATAAAGGAAAACTCTTGAATGAGTAGGTGTCCAAACTTTTGACTGGTACTGAATGCTCTCCCTCTCTCTCTCTCTTTCCCTCCACCTCTGTGACTGAAGAAAAGATGGTGAGATATCTTCACTAATGAACAGAGCTTTCCCCAATACATCAACCCATCAGGGAGAAGAGGAAAGTGGAAGAAACAGAAAACATTAGCTATGAAGAATGAGGACACACTCACTCAAGCTATGCGGTAGAGCGTAGCAGGTAGAGAGAAGGGCAAAGACACAGAGAAAGTTTGGATGAAAAGTTGGTGCAAAACCTTAGCCTGAAGGAGATGGAAGTCCCTGTGGGGACCCCTGTCCCAGTATATCACTGCCACATCACAAGCCAGACAACACACAAACACACACACATTACAAACACACACACACACACACACACACACACACACACACACACACATTACAAACACACACACACACACACACACACATCTCTGGGATCTGAGGCTGGCGGGCCATACACGGTGGGCTTATGAATAATCAGGGTGAATTATGGGAGGAAAAATGAATAGCTGTCCGAGACAGAGAAGAGTGAGACAGAGAGAGACACAAAGAGAGAGAAAGAAGCTGTTATTAGAATCTGCTCAGCAGTTGTCACGGAAACGGCTTGGCGAATCGGACAGACCAGGCCTGTCACCGGAGGCTTAAAGAGTTGTCAAAGAGACTTGTCACACTCCACACACACCTACGCACAAAGACAGTTCATGCTCAGAGAAACAACTATACACAAATGTACAGGCACACTCCAATGTGCGTGCGCACACACACACACACATACACACCTGCATAGAGGTGGTGATCTCCTGCAGGGCTGAGTCTGCCTCCTGCTGTTTAGTCCTCAGCAGAGTGCTCTGCTCAGCGGCACGCCTCTTCAGCTCATCCACCAATGCCTTCGCTTCATTCAGCTTAGACACGCCCGCCTGGGGGGGGGAAAGCCAACCACATCAGATGTCACCGTTAGGTCTCATGATAGACTATATGTTCATTCAGCAGAGTGTTTCATCCTAAACAAGATAGTTAACACATACATCTGCTTATGCACTGCTTGCTGCAGGGAGTTTGTGTGTGAGCATTACTGTAAGTGAATGCTAAGTATGTGTATATGGTGTGTATATAGTGTGTGTGTATATAGTGTGTGTGTATATGGTGTGTATATAGTGTGTGTGTATATGGTGTGTATATAGTGTGTGTGTATATGGTGTGTATATAGTGTGTGTGTATATGGTGTGTATATAGAGTGTGTGTATATGGTGTGTGTTTAGT
This sequence comes from Oncorhynchus mykiss, assembly GCF_057628025.1. Lineage (NCBI taxonomy): Eukaryota > Metazoa > Chordata > Actinopteri > Salmoniformes > Salmonidae > Oncorhynchus > Oncorhynchus mykiss. Next base: position 33,766,670 of record NC_143045.1, read on the forward strand.
GTGTGTGTATATGGTGTGTATATAGTGTGTGTGTATATGGTGTGTATATAGTGGGTGTGTATATGGTGTGTATATAGTGTGTGTGTATATGGTGTGTATATAGTGTGTGTGTATATGGTGTGTATATAGTGTGTGTGTATATGGTGTGTATATAGAGTGTGTGTATATGGTGTGTGTTTAGTGTGTGTGTATATGGTGTGTGTATAGTGTGTGTGTATATGGTGTGTATATAGTGTGTGTGTATATGGTGTGTATATAGTGTGTGTGTATATGGTGTGTATATAGTGTGTGTGTATATGGTGTGTATATAGTCTGTGTGTATATGGTGTGTATATAGTGTGTGTGTATATGGTGTGTATATAGTGTGTGTGTATATGGTGTGTATATAGTGTGTGTGTATATGGTGTGTATATAGTGTGTGTGTATATGGTGTGTATATAGTGTGTGTGTATATGGTGTGTATATAGTGTGTGTGTATATGGTGTGTATATAGTGTGTGTGTATATGGTGTGTATATAGTGTGTGTGTATATGGTGTGTATATAGTGTGTGTGTATATGGTGTGTATATAGTGTGTGTGTATATGGTGTGTATATAGTGGGTGTGTATATGGTGTGTATATAGTGTGTGTGTATATGGTGTGTATATAGTGTGTGTGTGTATATGGTGTGTATATAGTGTGTGTGTATATGGTGTGTATATAGTGTGTGTGTATATGGTGTGTATATAGTGTGTGTGTATATGGTGTGTATATAGTGTGTGTGTATATGGTGTGTATATAGTGTGTGTGTATATGGTGTGTGTTTAGTGTGTGTGTATATGGTGTGTGTTTAGTGTGTGTGTATATGGTGTGTGTTTAGTGTGTGTGTATATGGTGTGTGTGTATATGGTGTGTATATGGTGTGTATATAGTGGGTGTGTATATGGTGTGTATATAGTGTGTGTGTATATGGTGTGTATATGGTGTGTGTTTAGTGTGTGTGTATATGGTGTGTGTTTAGTGTGTGTGTATATGGTGTGTATATAGTGGGTGTGTATATGGTGTGTATATAGTGTGTGTGTATATGGTGTGTATATAGTGTGTGTGTATATGGTGTGTATATAGTGTGTGTGTATATGGTGTGTGTTTAGTGTGTGTGTATATGGTGTGTATATAGTGTGTGTGTATATGGTGTGTATATAGTGTGTGTGTATATGGTGTGTGTTTAGTGTGTGTGTATATGGTGTGTATATAGTGTGTGTGTATATGGTGTGTATATAGTGGGTGTGTATATGGTGTGTATATAGTGTGTGTGTATATGGTGTGTGTTTAGTGTGTGTGTATATGGTGTGTATATAGTGTGTGTGTATATGGTGTGTGTTTAGTGTGTGTGTATATGGTGTGTATATAGTGTGTGTGTATATGGTGTGTATATAGTGTGTGTGTATATGGTGTGTGTTTAGTGTGTGTACACCACCATTCAAAAGTTTGGGTTCACTTAGAAATGTCCTTGTTTTCCATGAAAACATACATGAAATGAGTTGTAAAATGAATAGGAAATATAGTCAAGATGTTATAAATAAGTTAAAAATAATTAATTTTTAATTGATTTCGTTAAAGAATCCTCCATTTACAGCAATTACAGCCTTGCAGACCTTTGGAGTTCTAGTTGTCAATTTGTTGATGTAATCTGAAGAGATTTCACCCCATGCTTCCTGAAGTACCTCCCACAAGTTGGATTGTCTTGATGGGCACTTCTTACGTACCATACGGTCAAGCTGCTCCCACAACAGCTCAATAGGGTTGAGATCCGGTGACTGTGCTGGCCACTCCAATATAGACAGAATACCAGCTGACTGCTTCTTCCCTAAATAGTTTTAGCATAGTTTAGAGCTGTGCTTTGGGTCATTGTCCTGTTGTAGGAGGAAATTGGCTCCAATTAATCACTGCCCACAGGGTATGGCATAGCGTTGCAAAATGGAGTGATAGCCTTCCTTCTCAAGATCCCTTTTACCCTGAACAAATCTCCCACTTTACCACCAAAGAACCCCCAGACCATCACATTGCCTCCACCATGCTTGACAGATGGTGTCAGGCACTCCTCCAGCATCTTTTAATTTTTTCTGTGTCTCACAAATGTTCTTCTTTGTGAACCGAACACCTCAAACTTAGATTCGTCTGTCCATAACACTTTTTTCCAATCGTCCTCTGTCCAGTGTCTGTGTTCTTTTGCCCATCTTAATATTTAATTTTTATTGGCCAGTCTGAGATATGGCTTTTTCTTTGCAACTCTGCCTAGAAGGCCAAAAACCCAGAGTCTCCTCTTCACTGTTGACGTTGAGACTGGTGTTTTGCGGGTACTATTTAATGAAGCTGCCAGTTGAGGACTTGTGAGGCATCTGTTTCTCAAACTAGACACTCTAATGTACTTGTCCTCTTGCTCAGTTGTGTCCCGGGGCCTCCCACTCCTCTTTCCATTCTGGTTAGAGCCAGTTTGTCCTGTTCTGTGAAGGGAGTAGCATTGATCTTCAGTTTCTTGGCAATTTCTCGCATGGAATAGCCTTCATTTCTCAGAACAAGAATAGACTGACGAGTTTCAGAAGAAACTGTATTTAGTTTTCTACTGTATTGACTGCATGTTTGTTTTACTCGATGTGTAACTCTGTGTCGTTGTATGTGTCGAACTGCTTTGCTTTATCTTGGCCAGGTCGCAGTTGTAAATGAGAACTTGTTCTCAACTAGCCTACCTGGTTAAATAAAGGTGTTCTCAACTAGCCTACCTGGTTAAATAAAGGTGTTCTCAACTAGCCTACCTGGTTAAATAAAGGTGTTCTCAACTAGCCTACCTGGTTAAATAAAGGTGTTCTCAACTAGCCTACCTGGTTAAATAAAGGTGTTCTCAACTAGCCTACCTGGTTAAATAAAGGTGTTCTCAACTAGCCTACCTGGTTAAATAAAGGTGAAATAATTAGATTTTTTTTAAGTTATTTGTTTCTGGTCATTTTGAGCCTGTAATCGAACCCACAAATGCTGATGCTCCAGATACTCAGCTAGCCTAAAGAAGGCCAGTTTTAATGCTTCTTTAATCCAGTTTTCTGCTGTGCTAACATAATGATCAATTAGCCTTTTAAAATGATAAACCTGGATCAGCTAACACAATGTGCCATTGGAACACAGGAGTGATGGTTGCTGATAATGGTCCTCTGTACACCCATGTAGATATTCCATATTGTAGCCGTTTCCAGCTACAATAGTAATTTACAACATTAACAATGTCTACACTGTATTTCTGATCAATTTTATGTTATTTTAACGGACACATTTTCTTGCTTTTCTTTCAAAAAACAAGGACATTTCTAAGTGACCCCAAAATGTTGAATGATAGAGTATATAGTGTGTGTATATAGTGTTTGTTTCTAGTGTGTGTATATAGAGTGTGTAAATGTTGTGTGTATGTATATAGTGTTTGTAAATGTTGTGTGTGTATATAGTGTGTGTATATAGTGTTTGTAAATGTTGTGTGTGTATATGGTGTGTGTATATAGTGTTTGTTTATAGTGTGTGTATAAAGAGTGTGTGTATATAGTGTTTGTACATGTTGTGTGTGTATATAGTGTGTGTATATAGTGTTTGTAAATGTTGTGTGTATATGGTGTGTGTATATAGTGTGTGTATATAGTGTTTGTAAATGTTGTGTGTGTATATAGTGTTTGTTTATAGTGTGTGTATATAGAGTGTGTGTATATAGTGTTTGTAAATGTTGTGTGTGTATATGGTGTGTGTATATAGTGTGTGTATATAGTGTGTATATATAGTGTGTATATATAGTGTGTGTGTATATAGTGTTTGTAAATGTTGTGTGTATATGGTGTGTGTATATGGTGTGTGTATATAGTGTGTGTATATAGTGTTTGTAAATGTTGTGTGTGTATATAGTGTGTGTATATAGTGTGTGTATATAGTGTTTGTAAATGTTGTGTGTGTATATAGTGTGTGTATATAGTGTTTGTAAATGTTGTGTGTGTATATGGTGTGTGTGTATATAGTGTGTGTATATAGTGTTTGTAAATGTTGTGTGTGTATATAGTGTGTGTATATAGTGTTTATTACAAAACACAAGGAAGGGGTAACATTAAAGTATTAGAACATGAAGGACAAACAATACAGCATCAAGACACTCTCAAACATGTGTCAGTCTTTCTGCAACAGAGCCATCCTTATGTGTGAGGGTGCGTGTCATAGTTTCCTTTTTCACAATCTTGTAAAGCCCAAACCCTCCAAGTTCCCCAATAGCTGCCCCTCAACCATTCGAGACCCCTCCCACAGGCTCCTCAACCATTCGAGACCCCTCCCACAAACCCCTCAACCATTCGAGACCCCTCCCACAGACCCCTCAACCATTCGAGACCCCTCCCACAGACCCCTCAACCATTCGAGACCCCTCCCACAGACCCCTCCCCATTCGAGACCCCTCCCACACTTGTCTCCAATTCCACATACCAACCCAGCTTCCTTCAGCCCATCCCATCTATCTCTGCTGGCCACCCACTTCGTGTTTCTATGCAACACATATCTTTCACCTTTGCTATGATGTTTAACGTACAATTTCAATCTAATCGAATAGAATCTACAGATTGCGTGTTGAAGATAAATACTTTTACTAAGAGTATTGGTATATTAGTAATTGACTGACCCGGTCTCTCCAGATTTCCTAACAGTACTATTTCGAGGGTCAATTTTAGATCAGTGTTATGCATTTTCAGCCATTCCTGAACCTGAGACCAGAAACAGGCTACCTGAGGGCAACACCAAAACAAATGGTCTATTGATTCTGTATCCTCACAACAAAATCTGCAGAGCTTCGATGATTTTATGCCCCAAATATTCAACGTTTTGTTGGTGGCAAGAATTCTATATAATAATTTTAGCTGAAAAGCACGAAGTCTTGAATCTTGCGTTGTTTTATATATCAACTCATAATGTACCATGGAATCGGTACATCAAAAATCTCTTCCCAACTATTTTGCAATCTGTATGGCACAGGTGTCAACATCCTGGTCCTCAAATGAAACTGAAACTATACTTTCCAATTTATGCTATTTCTATTCCTACCAGTTTTGATCCTTTATATTGGGCAGACAGACCAGTTCCCTACCTCCCCCAGCTGCCACCCGCCTCCTCCAGTTTTGGGGCGATGCTGTAATCAATTGGTTGTACTCTTGGATTGAGCAGACCTTCCCGTACAATTCTGATAACTCCATGAAGGACATAACTCTACCATTACAATTTACAATATAATTTAAGAACCAAATTCCCTTTTCAAACATCTTTCCCATAAATACAGGTATTTTATCAACCAGCACATTTGAGTTCAGCCATAATATTTAATGTAATATTTAAAGTAATATCTTTTCAAGGAGATGAAATTGAAATTGTAGCCAGCTCTGCAATGCTTGTTTGAAAAAAAGTATCATTTTCAATTAATCGAAAATGAGACATGGCAATCTGGCAAAAAGGCAAAAAGGCCATTTTTAAATAATGGACGAGCTTTTCTTATTAATCTACTTGAAAACCATTTAGGGTTCAAATAAAACTTTTGAATGAGTGAAGCTTTTAGAGAGAGGTTTAAGTGCTTTTATATTTAATAATCTCAACCCACCCAATTCATATTCATTATATAGAAAGGCTCGTTTTATTTTGTCTGGTGTAGCGTCCCAGATAAAGCTATAAAGCTAAATATTATTTGCTCATATGATTTGAAAAAAACGAATCATTAGGAGTAGGCAGCGCCATAAGTAAGTGAGTAAACTGACATGAATAAGGAGTTGATCATGGCAATTTTTACAAGTTTTCTATTGAAATTCATTGTGGAGAGCTTATTTATATCTTTGTGATATGAATACAGAGTATCTACTCACCAGCAGCCCATTTTATAGGTAAACTGCAGAGTCATGTAAAAGTTGTATTTTTTAAGGATCCAATACGTAATATTGTACACTTATCATAATTAGGTTTTAGTCCAGAGAGTCCATAAAAGTTATCTAGATCTTCAACGAGACATTGCAGGGGTCTAGCTTGTGGACTCAACATAAAACCTGAGTCATCGGCATACATGGACACCTTTGTTTTTAAGCCTTGGATTTCTAATCCTCTAATGTTGTTATTGGATCTGATTTTAATAGCTAGCATGGCCATAATGAATAGATATGGTGACAGCGGACACCCTTGTTTAACCTCTCTAGGCTAGGGGGTGGTATTTTCACGTCCGGATGAAAAGCGTGCCCAATGTAAACTGCCTGCTACTCAGGCCCTGAAGCTTGGATATGCATTGTATTAGTATATTTGGATTTGGATAGAAAACACCCTCAAGTTTCTAAAACTGTTTGAATGATGTCTGAGTATAACAGAACTTATTTGGCAGGCAAAACCCCAAGGACAAACATCCAGGATTTTTTTTTTTTTTTTGAAGTCACTCTCTTTTCAATGGGATTTTAGGGATCTAAGGCACTTGCTTGCAGTTCCTATCGCGTCCACTGGATGTCAACAGTCTTTAAATATTGGTTGATGTTTTTCCATTGAGAAATGAAGAAGTAGGGCCGTTCAGAATGAGGGTTGAGTCTAGTGTGGTTTGTTAGGAGCGTGCAACCTGAAAGCTCCACTTGGTTTTTATCCGCTATTGAACTCAGTTTATCCCGTCTTAAATGTTATTGATTATTTACGTTAAAAAATACCTAAAGTAGTTTAGGAAAGTTGTTTGAAATGTTTGGACAAAGATTACAGGTAACTTATTAGATATTTTGTAGTCATGTTGCGCGAGTTGGAACCGGTGTTTTTCTGGATCAAACGCGCCAAATAAATTGACATTTAGGAGACATAACGACGGAATTAATCGAACAAAAGGACGATTTGTGATGTTTATGGGACATATTGGAGTGCCAACAGAAGAAGTTCGTCAAAGGTAAGGCACGAATTATATCGTTATTTCTGAGTTTTGTGTCGTGCCTGGCGGGATAAAATATGATTGTCTGTGTTTGTTTGATGGGGTGCTGTCATCAGATAATAGCATGATTTGCTTTCGCTGTAAAGCCTTTTTGAAATCTGACACGGTGGTTGGATTAACAAGAAGTAAGGCTTTAATTTGGTGTATTATACTTGTGATTGTATGTAAGTTAAATATTTAAAATAATTTAATTTGGCGCTCTGCCATTTCAAAGGATGTGGTCAAATCGACACCGTTAACGGGATTTGATCCCCAAGAGTTAACTCCTCTTGACAATTCAAAACTCTCTGAGAAGTAGCCGTTATTTACTATTTTACACCTGGGTTTGCTATACATTATTGTTACCCATTTTATAAGAGAATTACTGAAATTGAAAAAAAAAAACAGGCATTTATAAATAAAATCTTTACTTTATCAAATGCCTTTTCAAAATCGGCTATAAATACCATTCCTGGCTTCTTATATGTTTCGTGATGTTCTATTATTTCTAGTAGTCGTCGTATATTATCTCCAATGTATCGTCCATGTAAAAAATAAACTGTCTGATCAGGATGAACAATACCTGGTAAAACCCTTTAAATTCTGAGTGCTATGCATTTTGCATCACAACATTCAAGTGTAAGGGGACTCCAATTTTTTTTAGATAGACCGGGTCTTTATATTTGCCATCTGGGTCTTGTTTTAATAATAGAGAAATCAGACCTTCCTGCTGAGTACCTGACAGACTACCATTTCTATAGGAGTAGTTAAAACAATTTAACAATGGAGCTTTTAGTATATCAAAAAATATTTTTTTCTCCATATTCCACCCAGTTTGCTTAATTTTTGTAATAGATTACATTAGATCGTTCTTGAATCAGTTCCTCCAGTTCTTTTTGTTTTTCCTCTAACTTATTTTGTCTCTCTGTAGTATCGTTTTTATTGCTATCTACCTGTACTATTAGTTCATGGATTTCCCTTGTTAGTCTGGTTTCTTTAGCCAGAAACAGCTTTTTTATTATTGATGAATATTGTGTGTGTATATATGGTGTGTGTGTATATGTTGTGTGTTTATATGGTGTGTGTATATGGTGTGTGTAATGTTGTGTGTATATAGTGTGTGTGTATATGGTGTGTATATGTTGTGTGTAATGTTGTGTGTATATAGTGTGTGTGTGTATATGTTGTGTGTATATGGTGTGTAATGTTGTGTGTGTTACCTGTAGATGTTGCTGTCTGAGAGTGAGCTGGCTCTGTTTGCTGCTGTAAATGGAGGTGTAGACGTGGAGGAAGGTCATGTACTGGCTGGGTGTGGCTCCGTATTCTCTACAAGACTCATGGATCATCAGGAAGGAGCGACACAGATCACCCTGACCCGACGCTGGGAGGGACAAACGAGACAGAACATATCCACGAGTGACTAGCTAGATTAGAGCTAGTTCCCTATAGTCTGACTATGACTGACTAGGACTCTGGTGGCAGGGATGTTTTCTTATACCTGAGCCTTTTCTCTTGTGGCCTTTCTCTCCTCCACTCTTCTCACCCTCTCCCTCCACCTTAGCCAGCAGCATCTCGGGGATCTGACAGGACAGCATCAACATTAAGGTTATGAAGGAGGACAGAGCTAATGACAATATTATAACCCTGTATGATGCTATGTTCTCATCCCTCCCTCCATCCTCTCCTCCCACCTTCTTCATGCTGCTCTCAGACCATCCGTCCATCCACTGAACGGAACACCTGCGGTAGAGAGCCGGGTTGCTCTCACAGCTAATGGTGAAGTTAGAGTTGGTGCAGTCCATGATCAACACTATGTGTAGGTTCTGCTGGATTCCTGAGAGACAAAGAGAGAGAGAGACAAAGAGAGAGAGAGACAAAGAGAGACCAAGAGAGAGAAACAAAGAGAGACAAAGAGAGAGAGAGAAATTGAAAGGGAGAGACACAGAGAGGGAGAGAGAGAGACAAAGCGAGAGAGAGAGAGAGAGAGAGAGAGAGAGAGAGAGAGAGAGAGAGAGAGAGAGAGAGAGAACGAAAGAGAGAGCGAGAGAGAGAGCGAGAGAGACAAAGAGAGAGAGAGAGAGACAGAGAGAGAGAGAGACAAAGAGAGAGAGCGAGAGAGAGAGAGAGAAAGAGAGAACGAAAGAGAGAGAGAGAGACAAAGAGAGACAAGAGAGAGAGAGAAATTGAAAGGGAAAGACACAGAGAGGGAGAGACAAAGCGAGAGAGAGACAAAGAGAGAGAGAGAGACAAGAGAGAGACAAGAGAGACAAAGAGAGAGAGAGAGAGAGAGAGAGAGAGAGAAATTGAAAGGGAGAGACAGAGAGGGAGAGAGAGAGAGAGACAAAGCGAGAGAGAGAGACAGAGAGAGAGCGAGAGAGAGCGAGAGAGAGAGAGCGAGAGAGAGAAAGAGAGAGACAAAGAGAGAGACAAAGAAAGAGAGAAAGAGAGAGAGAGACAAAGAGAGAGAGAGAGACAAAGAGAGAGAGAGAGACAAGAGAGACCAAGAGAGAGAGAGACAAAGAGAGACAAGAGAGAGAGACAAGAGAGAGAGAGAGAAATTGAAAGGGAGAGACACAGAGAGGGAGAGACAAAGCGAGAGAGAGACAAAGGGAGAGACACAGAGAGGGAGAGACAAAGCGAGAGAGAGACAAAGCGAGAGACAAAGAGAGAGAGAGAGAGACAAAGAGAGAGAGATAAAGAGAGAGCGAGAGAGAGACAAAGAGAGACCAAGAGAGAGAGACAAAGAGAGAGACAAAGAGAGAGACAAGAGAGAGACAAAGAGAGAGAGAGAGAGAGAGAGAGAGAAATTGAAAGGGAGAGAGAGAGGGAGAGAGAGAGACAAAGCGAGAGAGAGAGACAGAGAGAGCGAGAGAGCGCCAAAGAGAGAGCGAAAGAGAGAGAGAGAGAGAGAGAGAGAGAGAGAGAAATTGAAAGGGAGAGACACAGAGAGGGAGAGAGAGAGACAAAGCGAGAGAGAGAGAGACAAAGAGAGAGCGAGAGAGCGAGAGAGAGCGCCAAAGAGAGAGAGAGACAAAGAGAGAGAGAGAGAGACAAAGAGAGAGAGAGCGAGAGAGAGAGACAAAAAGAGAGAGAGGAGAGACAAAGAGAAACAAAGAGAGAGAAACAAAGAGAGAGCGAGAGACAGACAAAGAGAGGAGAGACAGAGAGGGAGTGAGAAAGAGAGAGAGAGAGAAAGAGAGAGAAATTGAAAGGGAGAGAGAGAGAAAGAGAGACAAGAGAGAGAGAGAGAGACAAGAGAGAGAGAGACAGAGAGAGAGACAAAGAGAGAAGCAAAGAGAGAGAGAGAGAGAGCGAGAGAGAAATTGAAAGGGAGAGACAGAGAGAGAGACAAAGCGAGACAAAGAGAGAGAGAGAGAGACAAAGAGAGAGAGAGACAAAGAGAGAGAGAGAGAGAGAGAGACAAAGAGAGAGAGAGACAAAGAGAGAGAGACAAAGAGACAAAGAGAGAGAGAGAGACAAAGAGAGAGAGACAAAGAGACAAAGAGAGAGAGACAGATGAAGGGAGAGAAACAAAGAAAAATAAACAAAGAGAGTGTGTAATGGTTGGTGTACTGCTGTCCTTGTCCATTTACCCCCCAGCTGAAAGGCCAGTAGTTTAGTCAGAGGAACTCGGAAAGAAGAGACATCTATTGATCTGATTCTGCAGTGTCTACAGAACAAACACAGGATCACAATAAACGCAGGGGAGGAGAGGGATGAAGTGAGAGGACGGGAGAGGGGGAGAGGAGATGAGAGAACCGAGGATGTGGAGATGTGCCGATGTGACCTTCAGCAAGACACTTAACCCTAATTGCTCCTATAAATCGCTTTGGATAAGAGCGTCTGCTAAATGACTACAATGTAATGTCATGTAGATGAGTAGCTAGATAGATGAGTCTCTCACGGTAGGCAAAGTAGTTGAAGAGGGGTCCGGTGAATCCGTCCTGCGATGCAGGATCTTTGAGAGAGGAGAGGAGGGGCTCCAGCTCCTCTGGGGAGTACAGGCCTGGAACCTCACCTACAACACACATATAACAAACACTGATCTCAGTACAGTACAGGCCCAAGGCCAGTACCTCATATACAGCACATATAACACTGAACTCAGTACAGTACAGGCCCCAGGCCAGTACCTCATCTACAACACATATAACACTGAACTCAGTACAGTACAGGCCCCAGGCCAGTACCTCATCTACAACATATATAACACTGAACTCAGTACAGTACAGGCCCCAGGCCAGTACCTCATCTACAACACATATAACACTGAACTCAGTACAGTACAGGCCCCAGACCAGTACCTCATCTACAACACAAATCACTTTAAACTGAAAGAGTACAGACTCAGCACCTCACCTGGGATTTATGACACATGGTTTCATTTGATTTTATTCATCATCAGACATTGTGTATTCCATTTGTGTAGTTGTTTATATGCGACTGACCAGAGGACAGCAGGCTGTTGACCATCTCCAGGAAGGCTGGGTGGACAAACTGATAATCCTCCAGCAACAGCACCACCTGTTGGCCGTCCAGACCTGCCAGCTGCATCACCTACACAGACAAGAACACACACAGTCAGGTGTCAGGTGTGTGTGATTTGCAGCACGCTTTGCCTTGTCCAGCTTTGCCTTACACACACCAGTGTTTCCCTATGATTTACTTTCAGCAGCAGTGGTAACGTTAGGGGGGGGGGGGGGGGGGGTCCGGGGGCATTCACCCCCGTGACACCATCTGAAATATTATTTCTGTAGCCCAACTGATGCAACAAAGCGACTTTAAATAAATAGTCTGAAGCATGAGGTTGCCCATCTGCATTTACCTCATGGAAAAACCCCAAAAAGACTGAATGCATCAAATTCTACAAATATACCTTGTAACTTGTCATTTTTTCTGGACTGAAATGGGGCATAGAGGGTGAGCGTGGTAGGAGTGTGACAGTGGGCGTGACCAATGGAGTGGTCTCCAACTGAACATTTTAGAGACCCTCCTCTTGGCCGCAGAGACAACATTTTGCTATTTTAAAGCACATTTCCTGCAATTCTACACATTTTGGCATTGGGCCGAGAGGAAATGTGCCATTTTAAAGCTAATTTCCAATAAATCTAGATATTTTGGAATGGGGAAGAGAGAGAATGTGATGTTTTAAAGCCAATTTCCAACAATTCTACATATTTTGCAGTGGCTTATGCCATGTTCTTATGCTATCGGAGTGACTAAAACATAATAACAAAATGAATGCCCCATGCCATGACATCTTTGGAATTTTTGATTCTCCCTGACTAATTTTGGTGATTGTTAGTTCTCAACGATCTTATAAAAACAGAAATAGGTCCATTATCTTTTCTACAAACGTTATATCTGGTTTTAGTAGTGAAAGTTAACACTGAAAAAGGTTTTCCATTTCAAAAAAGTTTAAAGAAATCGAATAAAATAAGTCTACCTCGGCTAAACGAATATAGGGGAAACACTGCACACTAAAACATTAGGTCACAGAGACAGACAGACAGACAGAGGTATGACATCTTACGTTCTTCAGGTCATTGTTGAAGTGTTTGAGTGAGTATCCGCGGGAGATCTTGGGTGTGTAGAGTGTGTATCCATGCATGTGTGAGACCAGGGATGTGGCGGTGCGTCGCCCCACCCCGCTGCGCCCGGCCAGGAGCAGAGAGCCCCCCGGTCGACTCAGGACGCGGTCCACACGAGACACAAAGTGACACACCTCCCAGAACAACAGCAGATCCAACTCCCTGTTGTCACGACCATACAGAACCGCTCCCTACAGAAGGCAGAGATACATTAGTACACACACTCTCTCCCTGTCCTACACAATACAAACACACACCGACACTGACCTTGTGTATGACCTGGCGTAGGTCGGCAAAGTCGAGGCGTCCCAAAGATTTACCGTGGGGGGGCAGGGACTGACCAGGGGCCATCACTCCCCCTCCCTCAGACGCACCCCACGTCACATAGAAACCATCTGCAGGGAGAAAATACACAGTTATACACACTGTTAAATACACACACAAACCCATTTCCCAGAGAACCCAACCACAGAGAACCCACAGTCATACAGTATATAGAGCCACTCTGTCGAGGGAGAGGAGCCCTGAGATGTGTGCGTTTTACCTGTCATGTTGTCGAGTGCGTCGGAGCCCCAGTCACCTCGTATGACAGAGGAGAGGATGTTGTCAAAGGAGTGGATGTCTTTAGAGGACACCAGTCTGTCTCTGAACAGCCTCTTGGCCTCATAGGCTACCACCTCCAACACTGAGTCTGTTATATTACAGTTCCCTACAGACAAAGACAGGGGTTAATACACACTGGACAAAACATTCAAAAACACCTTCCTAATATTGTGTTGCGCGCATACCACCCCCCCCCCGAACAGCCTCAATATGTTGGGGCATGGACTCTACAAGGTGTTCCACAGGGATGCTGGCCCATGTTGACTCCAATGCTTCCCACAGTTGTGTAAAGTTGGCTGGATGTTCTTTGGGTTTTGGACCATTCTTGATACACACGGGAAACTGTTGAGCGTGAAAAACCCAGCAGCGTTGCAGTTCTTGGCACAAACTGGTGCGCCTGGCACCTACTACCATACCCCGTTCAAAGGCACTTAAATCTTTTGTCTTGCCCATTCACCCTCTGAATGGCACACATACACAATCCTTCTTTAACCTGTCTCCTTCCCTTCATTTACACTGATTGAAGAGGTTTTAACAAGTAACATCAATAAGGGGTCATAGCTTTCACCTGGATTCACCTGGTCAGTCTGTGTCATTGAAAGAGCAGGTGTTCTTAATGTTTTTGTCCACTCGGTGGATACTACTACATTATACCATACCACAAAAAGACACGCAGCATCAAGACAGCTCAGTGTACACACACTAACACACCAGAGAAGAGAGTTGAAGTGATGAGAGAGGGCGTTGTGACATACCGTGTAGAAAAGGTAAGCAGCAGGAGAGAGGAGAGCAAAAAAACGATGAGTCATGGAAAAAAATAAGTTTGTCAGCAAACGCTTTTAATTAAAATTAATGATTGGACTCCCTATCACAGGGAGAACACATTGCAAGAGGGAGGGAGGGAGTGACAGAGGGAGAGATGAAGGAGGACAGAGAACGGAATGATGACAGAGAGAGAGAGACGGGCAACAGAGGGAGCAGAACAGGGGAGAGGAAGAAAGAGATGGTGAATGCAGGAGAAAGGGAGAGAACTACTGACTTTCAGAAGATATTCTGAAATATCCAACAGCAACTAGAATCAAAGGCCAGTACAGTATAAAGTTACCGTTACCAAATAATGAGACGTTTTCGACGAGAAGTCAGCAACAACAGAGAAAACCCATGCAATTAGCAGTATGAAGTATTGCAGTAAGAAATGAAACTTTTTGGGGACAACTTAAAATGGGTCCCAAAAAAAAGATGTGTGTAGTGCAAGGGTTCCCAAACTGTTTGGGCCCGCGTCCTCATCTTTATACCCCACCTTGTAAAACAAAGTTAGGTAATCAACGGCCAATGTTTATTTGGCCTATGACAGTCTATTACAAATCAGTCTGACAGTATTTTGGAGAGTAATTCAATCTGAATGCAGTATGGTTTAACGTGACTGAAATGCATCAGAAAGGTATTGGGAAGTTCAGAAGACCATCAAGTGATAATGATATTTTTTCCCCGGGTCTGATTTAGTTCCTGGTCTTGTCCACTCTGTTCTAACGGCTTGTGGGCATAGTAGAGGGAAACAGGAAGTCCATATGTGTTCCTGAGAGTCTTATCTTTCAGTGATGGGGTCATAATATTTTCTAGCTTAAACCATTTAAAAAAAAAAGAGCCACATGTGTTGGAAGAAAACAGAAACCATTATGTTTATTACAGACGTATCTAGCAGCTACTGGAGGTTACTGAAATAACCCCGGTTCTGTGAAGCAAGCAAAATTAACCAAGGGGAAACCCTGGTGTGGTGATTGTGATCTGACCACGTGGTTTAACAACGTGGTCTGACTATAGGTCCCAGTGGACAATGAGCCGTAGAAGCAGAGGCAGTAGTGTGAGGTGTGATCTGACCTCGTGCTTTGACCGTGCTGTTGTGGTTGACTCACCTGCGGACAGGTCGTATCGCAGCATGCTGAGCACCCACTGGGTGAGGACACACGGAGTGAACAGGTAGTGACTGTGGTCATCCACCGTGAACTTCGCCTTCACCTGAGACCAGAGAGATAGAAATACACACACACACACACACACACACACACACAATACAGCCAATTATTACACAGGTGTGTGTGTGGTTTAGATTTGCCTCCCTAAGAGTGAGGATTAGATATAAGGCAGTAAGTAAGTGCTGTGATAACAGCAGTCTAATCTAAAGCTGCTGCTTGGAAAGACTAGAGCAGCTTAACGCTGAAGCTTTACTCTGATAACACATGAACTCATCTGAGACAGCACACACACCTGTTCATAGACCTGTACCAGAGACCCTGCTAGCTGGTGTGTTTTCCCAGTGCTGGCCCAGGCTGCCTGGCTCCCAAGGCTCCTCTGGAGAACAGGCTGCAGGTACGCTGAGTAGATGGTCTGGAGCTGCTCCCTGTCTGGATAACTAGAGAAGAGAGCAAGTGTCAGTGTGTGCGTGCGTGCATGTGTGCATGTATGTGAGGAGAGTTGAGCAGTTGAGCAGCTCCTCACTCACAGGGGGGGGGGGGGGGGCTGCCACTCCAAATTCGCTCAATTCATTTAACCAACACCCATATAGTTTTTGTGACTGCCTGGACCTACCCTTTGGTTTTGAAGTATTAAAATCAAACCATATGATTTGAATAAAAAGTATTATATAAACATGAAAAAGAGAATGTAAGTAGCGCTCATCATTTCAAATAGTCTACATGTCATATTAAACAGCATATAAACTCTCTAAATAGGTCTCTAAATAGGTCAGGAGCCAGACAGGGAGACTAAGAAAGAACAGAAATTAATTATTTAGGTTATATTATTTCAATTATTTCAAGGCTAGAGCCTACAAAGAAATACATTGTGAAGCATTAGCGAGTGTGACACACTAGCCTGGTAGGGACTTTAAGAGCTCAGTATTTAAACAACATTCGTTGTATTAAATCATTACAGTCTATAAATTGCGCATACAGGCTGTGACCTCCATTGAATTAAATACAAATTAATTATTAGGCTCAGTCTACAGTGCCTTCGAATAACTGCTTAGAAACACGAGGCCACAAGTCTACGGTGCCTGGAGAGCCGGCCAATAGCGGATAACATCCTCTCTCCTCTTACAGAGCTACTGGGGATGCGAGACAACCTTTTGACCCCTCTTACAGAGCTGCTGGGGATGCTGAACAACCTTTTGACCCCTCTTGCAGAGCTACTGGGGATGCTGAACAACCTTTTGACCCCTCTTACAGAGCTACTGGGGATGCGAGACAACCTTTTGGCCACTCTTATAGAGCTACTGGGGATGCTGAACAACCTTTTGACCCCTCTTACAGAGCTACCAGGGATGCTGAACAACCTTTTGACCCCTCTTACAGAGCTGCTGGGGATGCTGAACAACCTTTTGACCCCTCTTACAGAGCAACTGGGGATGCTAAACAACCTTTTGACCCCTCTTACAGAGCTACTGGGGATGCGAAACAACCTTTTGACCCCTCTTACAGAGCTACTGGGGATGCGAAACAACCTTTTGACCCCCCTTACAGAGCAACTGGGGATGCGAAACAACCTTTTGACTCCTCTTACAGAGCTGCTGGGGATGCTGAACAACCTTTTGACCCCTCTTACAGAGCTACTGGGGATGCGAAACAACCTTTTGACCCCTCTTACAGAGCTACTGGGGATGCTGAACAACCTTTTGACCCCTCTTACAGAGCTACTGGGGATGCGAAACAACCTTTTGACCCCTCTTACAGAGCTACTGGGGATGCGAAACAACCTTTTGACCCCTCTTACAGAGCAACTGGGGATGCGAAACAACCTTTTGACCCCTCTTACAGAGCTACTGGGGATGCGAAACAACCTTTTGACCCCTCTTACAGAGCAACTGGGGATGCGAAACAACCTTTTGACCCCTCTTACAGAGCTACTGGGGATGCGAAACAACCTTTTGACCCCTCTTACAGAGCAACTGGGGATGCTGAACAACCTTTTGACTCCTCTTACAGAGCAACTGGGGATGCTGAACAACCTTTTGACCCCTCTTACAGAGCTACTGGGGATGCGAAACAACCTTTTGACCCCTCTTACAGAGCTACTGGGGATGCTGAACAACCTTTTAACCCCTCTTACAGAGCTACTGGGGATGCTGAACAACCTTTTGACCCCTCTTACAGAGCTACTGGGGATGCGAAACAACCTTTTGACCCCTCTTACAGAGCAACTGGGGATGCTGAACAACCTTTTGACTCCTCTTACAGAGCTACTGGGGATGCGAAACAACCTTTTGACTCCTCTTACAGAGCTACTGGGGATGCGAAACAACCTTTTGACCCCTCTTACAGAGCAACTGGGGATGCTGAACAAATGGGTACACTCTGCTCCTCGCTCTGCTCCAGCTCACATACTGGTCTGTGTCTGTGTCCCTACTCACTCTATGGTGCAGATGCGCACAATGGAGGTGAAGCGAGAGGTGAGTGTGTGTCGTCCCACAGCGCCTCCTGTTGACATGGAGGCCACCACCTGGACGTTCTCCAGACCCACCCAATCCAGGTTCTCATCATAGAACCCATGGTACGTCAGCACCTAGAACACACAAGGGGGAGGGAGGAGAACTCTGTCACGTTATGACAGCTTGACTAATTTCTGTCTTACCCATCGATCAAGAAATAATGTATTTTCAGTGTTGTATTGCATTGAGTTGTGTTGTATTGCATTGAGTTGTGTTATGTTGTATTGCATTGAGTTGTGTTGTGTTGTATTGCACTGAGTTGTGTTGTGTTGTATTGCACTGAGTTGTGTTATGTTGTATTGCATTGAGTTGTGTTGTGTTGTGTTGTATTGCATTGAGTTGTGTTGTGTTGTATTGCACTGAGTTGTGTTATGTTGTATTGCATTGAGTTGTGTTGTGTTGTATTGCATTGAGTTGTGTTGTGTTGTATTGCATTGAGTTGTGTTGTATTGCACTGAGTTGTGTTATGTTGTATTGCATTGAGTTGTGTTGTGTTGTGTTGTATTGCATTGAGTTGTGTTGTGTTGTATTGCACTGAGTTGTGTTATGTTGTATTGCATTGAGTTGTGTTGTGTTGTATTGCATTGAGTTGTGTTGTGTTGTATTGCATTGAGTTGTGTTGTATTGCACTGAGTTGTGTTATGTTGTGTTGCATTGAGTTGTGTTGTGTTGTATTGCACTGAGTTGTGTTGTGTTGTGTTGTATTGCACTGAGTTGTGTTGTGTTGTATTGCACTGAGTTGTGTTGTGTTGTGTTGTATTGCACTGAGTTGTGTTGTATTGCATTGAGTTGTGTTGTGTTGTATTTGGGCTGCGTTACGTTGGGCTGTGTTACGTTGGGCTGCGGTACGTTGGGCTGCGGTACGTTGGGCTGCGTTACGTTGGGCTGCGTTACGTTGGGCTGCGGTACGTTGGGCTGCGTTACGTTGGGCTGCGTTACGTTGGGCTGCGTTACGTTGGGCTGCGTTACGTTGGGCTGCGTTACGTTGGGCTGCGTTACGTTGGGCTGCGTTACGTTGGGCTGCGTTACGTTGGGCTGCGTTGCGTTGGGCTGCGTTGCGTTGCGTTGGGCTGCGTTGCGTTACGTTGGGCTGCGTTGCGTTACGTTGGGCTGCGTTGCGTTACGTTGGGCTGCGTTGCGTTACGTTGGGCTGCGTTGCGTTACGTTGGGCTGCGTTGCGTTACGTTGGGCTGCGTTGCGGTACGTTGGGCTGCGGTACGTTGGGCTGCGGTACGTTGGGCTGCGTTACGTTGGGCTGCGTTACGTTGGGTTGCGTTACGTTGCGTTACGTTGGGCTGCGTTGCGTTACGTTGGGCTGCGTTGCGTTACGTTGGGCTGCATTGCGTTACGTTGGGCTGCGGTACGTTGGGCTGCGGTACGTTGGGCTGCGGTACGTTGGGCTGCGGTACGTTGGGCTGCGTTACGTTGGGTTGCGTTACGTTGGGCTGGGTTGCGTTACGTTGGGCTGCGTTGCGTTACGTTGGGCTGCGTTGCGTTACGTTGGGCTGCGTTGCGTTACGTTGGGCTGCGGTACGTTACGTTGGGCTGCGTTGCGTTACGTTGGGCTGCATTGCGTTACGTTGGGCTGCGTTGCGTTACGTTGGGCTGGGTTGCGTTACGTTGGGCTGCGTTGCGTTACGTTGGGCTGCATTGCGTTACGTTGGGCTGCATTGCGTTACGTTGGGCTGCGGTACGTTGGGTTGCGTTACGTTGGGCTGCGTTACGTTACGTTGGGCTGCGTTGCGTTGCGTTGGGCTGCGTTGCGTTGCGTTGGGCTGCGTTGCGTTACGTTGGGCTGCGTTGCGTTACGTTGGGCTGCGTTGCGTTACGTTGGGCTGCGTTGCGTTACGTTGGGCTGCGTTGCGTTACGTTGGGCTGCGTTGCGTTACGTTGGGCTGCGTTGCGTTACGTTGGGCTGCGTTGCGTTACGTTGGGCTGCGTTGCGTTACGTTGGGCTGCGTTGCGTTACGTTGGGCTGCGTTGCGTTACGTTGGGCTGCGTTGCGTTACGTTGGGCTGCGGTACGTTGGGCTGCGGTGCGTTACGTTGGGCTGCGTTGCGTTACGTTGGGCTGCGTTGCGTTACGTTGGGCTGCGGTACGTTGGGCTGCGTTACGTTGCGTTACGTTGTACAGTATTTGTTTGAAAAATGCATCTGGACACAGCAACATCTTTTTTGTTTCTCCTGGCTGCCAATTCCTGATCTTTTGAGAACATTGAGTAATTTAAGGGGTGGCCTGAAACACCTGAGAGGAATGGCAGCTAGAGGACTACATCAGCTCTGAGGCAGAGGGCTCTTAGTGAGGACGACTGGCTAATATTCTGAACTTGTGGTGATCTTTCTGGAGCCCAGAGCTGCTGAGGCATCAGCCAAATGGCTGCTACACAGACGGGACGAGGAGAAGTCCAGAGGCTATAAGACTCAGGCTGGTTCCCTGACTTGACCTCTACAAGATCATCAGCAGACTCCAACATGTGCTATATTGTAGTGTATTGTATTGTAGTATATTGTAGTTTGTTGTGCTGCATTGTATTGTAGTGTATTGTATTGTAGTGTATTGTATTGTAGTGTATTGTATTGTAGTGTATTGTATTGTAGTGTATTGTATTGTATTGTAGTGTAGTGTATTGTATTGTAGTGTATTGTATTGTAGTGTATTGTATTGTATTGTATTGTATTGTATTGTATTGTATTGTATTGTAGTGTATTGTAGTGTATTGTATTGTAGTGTATTGTAGTTTGTTGTGCTGCATTGTATTGTAGTGTATTGTATTGTAGTGTATTGTATTGTAGTGTATTGTTTTATGATAAATTGTAGTGTAGTGTTTTGTGCTTTATTGTACTGTATTGTATTCTAGTGTATTGTGATGTTGCAGTGTGTTGTAGTGTATTGTGCTCTATTGTAATTTATTGTAATGTATTGTATTGTATTGTCCTGTACTGTATTGTAATGTATTGTATTGTATTGTGCTGTACTGTACTGTAGTGCATTGTATTGTAGTGTATTGTGCTGTATTGTATTGGAGTGTATTTTACTGTATTGTGCTGTATTGTAGAATACTGAATTGCAGTGTATTGTAGTGTACTGTGCTGTATTGTAGTGTAGTGTGTACCTGCTGTAAGAAGGCTATGAGGTTGCTGGTGCCCCACTTGTCAGGCTTGGGCAGGTTGATGTCTTTGAGGTAGAGGACCAGGTTCTCACAGTGTTTGGGTCTGTAGGCGCGTCCCGTGTTGGAACTGAGCAGCAGGCAGGTCTGACTGAGCTTCTGGAGGACGTGACGAGACGAGGTCTGGGCGCTACAGTGGACCACCGCTACCTGGGTGGAACGCAGCCGAGAGAATGCATAGCGCAGCAGCATACTGGAGGAGAACACACAGACACACAAATGAACACACACACACACACACACAAATTAACACACACACACACACGCACATTAACACACACACACACGCACGCACATTAACACACACACACACATTTTATCACATACACAACTTAACACACACACACATTAACACAGACACAGTGTTGGCAGAACATAGGCTAAATGCCAAATAGAGAAGCCAGACCATAACATTGAAGGAGGACATGAGTCATTACAGAGGTTAGATATCAGAGGATGAAGAGGAGATGACAGAGGAAGAGATAGGAGGGAGGAGAGAGGAGAATTAACTCTGTATTGAAAAGTGTTGATGCCGCAGGGGTCTGTTTAACCGAATTTGTGAGAAAAACCTCAGGGCGAGGGGGGACATTTTGTGAGATAGGATAATTGGGATGTGTGTGTCTGTGTGTGTGCGCGCGTGTGCGTGCGTGCGTGCCTGAGCACAGCAGTGGAAATTAATTTGATGTTTTTTCATCAGACAGGGATGACAAGCGTTTCCATGACGCCCTGACATTTCAGCGAGATTAGGGTTGTGGGTGTCATGGAGGGGGGTGGCTCAAGTGGAGTGTAAAAGCCAATCAGAGATGCCCTCCCTCTACTGGGTGCCCCAGGGATGACAGTAATGACTGTAGATTCAACAAGTCTCAGCCTCCCCCCGCCTGCCCCTCAGTCCGCTGTGCTATTCTAAGAAAGGTCACGCCTTAAATAAAACATGCCTGGAAACATACGTGTGTGTGTGTGTGTGTGTGTGTCATACCGTTCTCCCTGAACAGTAAGAGGAGGTTGTGCATGATCTGGCTAGAGTGTATTATACATCCTGTGTGTGTGTGTTTGTGTGTATACGTTTACCCCTTGCCACAGCCCTCAGGCCCCACCAGTATGAAGGGTTGTCTGTGCTGGGAGGAGAGCCAGTGGGAGAAGCAGTGCAGTCCTCTCTGCATGTCGGGGGTCTGGATGACGGGGAGTGTGTGAGTGTGTGTGAGCTCTTCCAGGCTGAGGCCGTCAGGACGTTCCAGAGTGTACACACACAGCCGGCCAGACTCAGGGTCAAAGTAGGTGTCCAGGGGCTTCCTCGGGTCAGGAGGGCTCTCTCTAGCCCAGACCAGCACCTGCAGGGAATGCACACACACATACAGTGCTTTCGGAAAGTATAGACACACCTTGACTTTTTCCACATTTTGTGAGGTTACAGCCTTGTTCTAAAATGTGTTATTGTTTTCCCCATCAATCTACAAACAATACCCCAGAAATAAAACGCTAAATTGTATGCATTTTTTTAGTTAGTTAATTTATATAAAAATAAAAAACTTAAATATCACATAAGTATTCAGACCCTTTACTCAGTACTTTGTTGAAGCACCTTTGGAAGCGATTACAGCCTCGAGACTTCTTGGGTATGACGCTACAGGCTTGGCACATCGGTGTTTGGGGAGTTTCTCCCATCTTCTCTGCAGATCCTCTCAAGCTCTGTCAGGTTGGATGGGGAGCGTCGCTGCACAGCTATTTTCAGGTCTCTCCAGAGATGTTTGATTGGGTTCAAGTCACGTCTCTGGCTGGGCCACTCAAGGACATTCAGAGAATTATCCCGAAGCCACTCCTGCGTTATCTTGGCTACGTGCTTAGGTTTGTTGTCCTGTTGGAAGGTGAACCTATGCCCCAGTCCGAGGTCCTGAGCGCTCTGGAACTTTGCTCTGTTCATCTTTGCCTTGATCCTGACTAGTCTCAAAATCCCTGCCGCTGAAAAACTTCCCCACAGCATGATACTGCCACCACCATGCTTCACTGTAGGGATGGTGCCAGGTTTCCTCCAGATGTGAAGATTGGCGTTCAGGCCAAAGAGTTCAATCTTGGTTTCGTCAGACCAGATAATCTTGTTTCTCATGGTCTGAGAGTCCTTTAGGTGCCTTTTACTGAGGAGTGGCTTCCGTCTGGCCACGCTACCATAAAGGCCTGATTGTTGGAGTCCTGCAGAGATGGTTGTCTTTCTTGAAGATTATCCCATCTCTGTCATAGTGACCATCTGGTTCTTGGTCACCTCCCTGACCAAGGCCCTTCTCCCCCGATTTCTCAGTTTGGCCAGGTCTAGGAAGAGTCTTTGTGGTTACAAACTTCTTCCATTTAAGAATGATGGAGGCCACTGTGTTATTGGGGACCTTCAATGCTGCAGAAATGTTTTGGTACTCTTCCCCAGATCTGTGCCTCGACACAATCCTGTCTCAGAGCTCTACGGACACTTCCTTCAACCTTAATGCTTGGTTTTTGCTCTGACATGCGCTGTCAACTATGGGACCTTATATAGACAGGTGTGCCTTTCCAAATCATGTCCAATCAATTGAATTTACCACATGTGGATTCCAATCAAGTTGTAGAAACATCTCAAGGATGATCAATGAAAACAGGATGCACCTGAGCTCAGTTTCAAGACTCATAGCAAAAGGTCTGAATATTTATGTAAATTAGGTATTTATGTTTTTATACATTTGCTCAAATGTGGTATTGTGGAGTATTGTGTGTAGATTTTTGAGGATTTTTATTAATTTAATATATTTTAGAATAAGGCTGTAACGTAACAAAATGTGGAAAAAGTCAATGGGTTTGAATACTTTCCGTAAGATGTTTATTAGTTGATTAATGGATGGATGGATGGATGGATGGATGGAGGGATGGAGGGATGGATGGAGGGATGGATGGATGGATGGAGGGATGGATAGTTAAATGGATGGATAGTTAAATGGATGGATAAATGGATGGATGTATAGTTAAATGGATGTATAGTTAAATGGATAGATAGTTAAATGGATAGATAGTTAAATGGATAGATAGTTAAATGGATAGATAGTTAAATGGATAGATAGTTAAATGGATAGATAGTTAAATGGATAGATAGTTAAATGGATAGATAGTTAAATGGATAGATAGTTAAATGGATAGATAGTTAAATGGATAGATAGTTAAATGGATAGATAGTTAAATGGATAGATAGTTAAATGGATAGATAGTTAAATGGATAGATAGTTAAATGGATAGATAGTTAAATGGATAGATAGTTAAATGGATGGATGGATAAATGGATGGATAGTTAAATGGATGGATAGTTAAATGGATGGATAGTTAAATGGATGGATAGTTAAATGGATGGATAGTTAAATGGATAGATAGTTAAATGGATGGATAGTTAAATGGATGGATAAATGGATGGATAGTTAAATGGATGGATAGTTAAATGGATGGATAGTTAAATGGATGGATAGTTAAATGGATAGATAGTTAAATGGATAGATAGTTAAATGGATGGATAGTTAAATGGATGGATAGTTAAATGGATGGATAGTTAAATGGATAGATAGTTAAATGGATGGATAAATGGATGGATGGATAGTTAAATGGATAGATAGTTAAATGGATGGATAGTTAAATGGATAGATAGTTAAATGGATGGATACATGGATGGATGGATAGTTAAATGGATAGATAGTTAAATGGATGGATAGTTAAATGGATAGATAAATGGATGGATAGTTAAATGTATGGATAGTTAAATGGATGGATAGTTAAATGGATAGATAGTTAAATGGATAGATAGTTAAATGGATGGATAGTTAAATGGATGGATAGTTAAATGGATGGATAGTTAAATGGATGGATAGTTAAATGGATAGATAGTTAAATGGATGGATAAATGGATGGATGGATAGTTAAATGGATGGATAGTTAAATGGATGGATAGTTAAATGGATAGATAAATGGATAGATAGTTAAATGTATGGATAGTTAAATGGATGGATAGTTAAATGGATAGATAGTTAAATGGATAGATAGTTAAATGGATGGATAGTTAAATGGATGGATAGTTAAATGGATGGATAGTTAAATGGATGGATAGTTAAATGGATGGATAGTTAAATGGATGGATAGTTAAATGGATGGATACATGGATGGATGGATAGTTAAATGGATAGATAGTTAAATGGAGGATAGTTAAATGGATAGATAGTTAAATGGATGGATGGATAGTTAAATGGATAGATAGTTAAATGGATGGATGGATAGTTAAATGGATAGATAGTTAAATGGATGGATAAATGGATGGATAGTTAAATGGATGGATAGTTAAATGGATGGATAGTTAAATGGATGGATAGTTAAATGGATGGATAAATGGATAGATATTTAAATGGATGGATAGTTAAATGGATGGATAAATGGGTGGATAGTTAAATGGATGGATAGTTAAATGGATGGATAGTTAAATGGATGATAGTTACAGTGCCTTGCGAAAGTATTCGGCCCCCTTGAACTTTGCGACCTTTTGCCACATTTCAGGCTTCAAACATAAAGATATAAAACTGTATTTTTTTGTGAAGAATCAACAACAAGTGGGACACAATCATGAAGTGGAACGACATTTATTGGATATTTCAAACTTTTTTAACAAATCAAAAACTGAAAAATTGGGCGTGCAAAATTATTCAGCCCCCTTAAGTTAATACTTTGTAGCGCCACCTTTTGCTGCGATTACAGCTGTAAGTCGCTTAGGGTATGTCTCTATCAGTTTTGCACATCGAGAGACTGACATTTTTTCCCATTCCTCCTTGCAAAACAGCTCGAGCTCAGTGAGGTTGGATGGAGAGCATTTGTGAACAGCAGTTTTCAGTTCTTTCCACAGATTCTCGATTGGATTCAGGTCTGGACTTTGACTTGGCCATTCTAACACCTGGATATGTTAATTTTTGAACCATTCCATTGTAGATTTTGCTTTATGTTTTGGATCATTGTCTTGTTGGAAGACAAATCTCCGTCCCAGTCTCAGGTCTTTTGCAGACTCCATCAGGTTTTCTTCCAGAATGGTCCTGTATTTGGCTCCATCCATCTTCCCATCAATTTGAACCATCTTCCCTGTCCCTGCTGAAGAAAAGCAGGCCCAAACCATGATGCTGCCACCACCATGTTTGACAGTGGGGATGGTGTGTTCAGGGTGATGAGCTGTGTTGCTTTTACGCCAAACATAACGTTTTGCATTGTTGCCAAAAAGTTCAATTTTGGTTTCATCTGACCAGAGCACCTTCTTCCACATGTTTGGTGTCTCCCAGGTGGCTTGTGGCAAACTTTAAACGACACTTTTTATGGATATCTTTAAGAAATGGCTTTCTTCTTGCCACTCTTCCATAAAGGCCAGATTTGTGCAATATACGACTGATTGTTGTCCTATGGACAGAATCTCCCACCTCAGCTGTAGATCTCTGCAGTTCATCCAGAGTGATCATGGGCCTCTTGGCTGCATCTCTGATCAGTTTTCTCCTTGTATGAGCTGAAAGTTTAGAGGGACGGCCAGGTCTTGGTAGATTTGCAGTGGTCTGATACTCCTTCCATTTCAATATTATCGCTTGCACAGTGCTCCTTGGGATGTTTAAAGCTTGGGAAATCTTTTTGTATCCAAATCCGGCTTTAAACTTCTTCACAACAATATCTCGGACCTGCCTGGTGTGTTCCTTGTTCTTCATGATGCTCTCTGCGCTTTTAACGGACCTCTGAGCCTATCACAGTGCAGGTGCATTTATACGGAGACTTGATTACACACAGGTGGATTGTATTTATCATCATTAGTCATTTAGGTCAACATTGGATCATTCAGAGATCCTCACTGAACTTCTGGAGAGAGTTTGCTGCACTGAAAGTAAAGGGGCTGAATAATTTTGCACGCCCAATTTTTCAGTTTTTGATTTGTTAAAAAAGTTTTAAATATCCAATAAATGTCGTTCCACTTCATGATTGTGTCCCACTTGTTGTTGATTCTTCACAAAAAAATACAGTTTTATATCTTTATGTTTGAAGCCTGAAATGTGGCAAAAGGTCGCAAAGTTCAAGGGGGCTGAATACTTTCGCAAGGCACTGTAAATGGATGGATAAATGGATGGATAGTTAAATGGATGGATAAATGGATGTATAGTTAAATGGATGGATAAATGGATGGATAGTTAAATGGATGGATAGTTAAATGGATGGATAGTTAAATGGATGTATAGTTAAATTGATGGATAGTTAAATGGATGGATAGTTAAATTGATGGATAGTTAAATGGATGGATAGTTAAATTGATAGGTATTGGATGAATAAATGGATGGATGGCTGGATAAATGGATGGATGAACAGATGGACGGCTGAATGGATAAATGGATTGACCGCCTCGTCTTACCTCCTTGGCGAAGTCCTGTCTTGATTTGAGGTTGAGGTTCCCGCCCAGCCCTCTGATGAGACTAACCACAAACTGACCACGCTCTGTCACTCCACTCAGGTGGGACAGACCGTTCAACACCGTCCCTACCAGACTGGTCTCCACCACCAAGTCGTTCTGACAGACAGAGACAGAAATAGAGACAGAGACAGAGAGACAGAATAGTTATGAACACAAGATATCTAATCCACAACAATATATTTGGGGTAAAACTCCAATTGTCTAGAGTATATTTAGGGTAAAACTCCAATTGTCTAGAGTATATTTGGGGTAAAACTCCAATTGTCTAGAGTATATTTAGGGTAAAACTCCAATTGTCTAGAGTATATTTGGGGTAAAACTCCAATTGGCTAGAATATATTTGGGGTAAAACTCCAATTGACTAAAGTATATTTAGGGTAAAACTCCAATTGGCTAGAGTATATTTAGGGTAAAACTCCAATTGGCTAGAGTATATTTAGGGTAAAACTCCAATTGGCTACATTAATTCAGTTGATGCTATTGATTATGACCAGAAGAGGGCAGTGTCAGTATGTATCACCTGTTTAAGCACCCAGTCAAGGCCTCTGTGGAAGTAGTCTCCCATCCAGTTCTCCAGGTTACTACGACACTCATCAGGCTGACCCTTCAGCCATGACTTGACCAACGCGCTCACATCTGTGTCCTCATCACTACAGAGAGAAGAGAGGGGTTGTAACATGACTAGAACATGAATAGAGGTTAACTGATCAAGGACCACACATACAAAATACACACATACACACCAACCTGAGAAAAATCATGCCCATGCGTGAGATTGTGGCTGGTGAGGCACAGCTGAGGTCGTGGGTCTCAAAGACAAAGTTGACATTGGGTCCAAACTGGATCCTCTCTCCACTGGGCATGGTCAGAAGACGGTTGTCATCCAACACCGAGTTCAACGACTCGATCCACTCTGGGTCTATGTCCCCGTCACAGATGATCCACGAGCTCACCTCTGGAACACACAAGGCTAACATCAGGGCACTCCCCTTCAACATTGCAAATAGACTGTAGCTTCCATCAATGTAATTTGTCTGAATAATTTTCAAGCCCCATACAGTTGAAGTTCAAAGTTTACATACACTTAGGTTGGAGTCATTAAAACTTGTTTTTCAACCACTCCACAAATGTCTTGTTAACAAACTAGTTTTGGCAAGTCGGTTAGGACATCTACTTTGTGCATGACGCAAGTCATTTTTCCAACAATTGTTTACAGACAGATTATTTAATTTATAATTCACTGTATCACAATTCCAGTGGGTCAGAAGTTTACATACAATAAGTTGACTGTGCGTTTAAACAAATTGGAAAATTTCAGAAAATTATGTCATGGCTATAGAAGCTTCTGATAGGCTAAATGGCATCATTTGAGTCAATTGGAGGTGTACCTGTGGATGTATGTCAAGGCCAACCTTCAAACTCAGTGCCTCTTTGCTTGACATCATGGGAAAATCAGCTAAAGCTTGCAAAAACTATAGTTTTGTGGAGTGGTTGAAAAACGAGTTTTAATGACTCCAACATAAGTATATGTAAACTTCCGACATCAACTGTGTACATACACACACACACAAGTTAAAACGTTTGGGGTCACTTAGAAATGTCCTTGTTTTTGAAAGAAAAGCACATGTTTTGTACATTAAAATAAGATCAAATTGATCAGAAATATATTGTAAATGACTATTGTAGCTGGAAACGGCTCATTTTCTTATGAAATATCTACATAGGTGTACATAGGCCCATTATCAGCAACCATCACTCCTGTGTTCCAATGGCACGTTGTGTTAGCTAATCCAAGTTGATCATTTTAAAAGGCTAATTGATCATTAAAAAAACCTTTTGCAATGATCTTAACACAGCTGAAAACTGTTGTCCTGATTAAAGAAGCAATAAAACAGGCCTTCTTTAGACTAGTTGAGTATCTGGAGCATCAGCATTTGTGGGTTTGATTACAGGATCAAAATGGCCAGAAACAAAGAACTGTCTTCTGAAACTCGTCAGTCTATTCTTGTTCTGAGAAATGAAGGCTATTCCAAGCGAGAAATTGCCAAGAAATTGAAGATTTCATACAACGCAGTGTACTACTCCCTTCACAGAACAGTGCAAACAGGCTCTAACCAGAATAGAAAGACTGGGAGGTGCACAATTTAGCAAGAGGACAAGTACATTAGAGTGTCTAGATTGAGAAACAGACTCCTCACAAGTCCTCAACTGGCAGCTTCATTAAATAGTACCAGCGAAACACCAGTTTCAACGTCAACAGTGAAGAGGCAACTCCGGGATGCTGGCATACTAGGCAGAGTTGCAAAGAAAAAGACATATCTCAGACTGGCCAATAAAAATAAAAAAGATTAAGATGGGCACAGACACTGGACAGAGGAAGATTGGAAAAAAGTGTTACGGACAGACAAATCTACATTTGAGGTGTTCTGATCACAAAGAAGAACATTCGTGAGACACAGATCTTTTTTTTAAGATGCTGGAGGAGTGCTTGACGCCATCTGTCAAGCATGGTGGAGGCAATGTGATGGTCTGGGGGTTCTTTGGTGGTGGTAAAGTGGGAGATTTGTTAAGGGTAAAAGGGATCTTGAAGAAGGAAGGCTATCACTATTTTGCAACGCTATGCCATACCCTATGGACAGTGATTAATTGGAGCCAATTTCCTCCTACAACAGGACAAAGACCCAAAGCACAGTTCTAAACTATGCAAAAACTATTTAGGGAAGAAGCAGTCAGCTGGTATTCTGTCTATAATGGAGTGGCCAGCACAGTCACTGGATCTCACCCCTATTGAGCTGTTGTGGGAGCAGCTTGACCGTATGGTACGTAAGAAGTGCCCATCAAGCCAATCCAACTTGTGGGAGGTGCTTCAGGAAGCATGGGGTGAAATCTCTTCAGATTACCTCAACAAATTGACAACTAGAATGCCAAGGCTGTAATTGCTGCAAATGGAGGATTATTTGACAAAAGAAAAGTTAAGGACACAATTACTATTTCAAATAAAAATCATTATTTATAACCTTGTCAACATCTTGACTATATTTCCTATTCATTTTGCAACACATTTCAAATAAAATAAAATTGGATTGCGCCGAATACAACACACATTACAGTGAAATGCTTACTTACCAGTCCCTAACCAACAAGGCAGTTTAAAAAAAATAATAATCAAGAAATGAATACGGACGGATGAGAATAAGAAATAAAAGTAACAAGTAATTAAAGAGCAGCAGTAAAATAACAATAGTGAGACTATATACAGAGGGGTACTGGTACCGAGTCAATGTGTGGGGGCACCGGTTCGTTGAGGTAATATGTACATGTGGGTAGAGTTATTAAAGTGACTATGCATAGATAATAAACAGAGGATAACAACAGAGAGTAGCAGCGGTGTAAAGGTGGGGGCAATGTAAATAGTCTGGGTCGCCATTTGATTAGGTGTTCAGGGGTCTTATGGCTTGGGGGTAGAAGCTGTTTTAGAAGTCTCTTGGACCTAGACTTGGCGCTCTGGTACCGCTTGCCGTGCGGTAACAGAGAGAGCAGTATATGACTAAGGTGGCTGGAGTCTTTGAGAATTTTTTGGGCCTTCCTCTGACACCGACTTGTATAGAGGTCCTGGATGGCAGGGAGCTTTGCCCCAGTGATGTATTGGGCCTTTCGCATTACCCTCTGTAGTGCCTTGCAGTTGGAAGCCGAGTAGTTGCCATTCCAGGCAGTGATGCAACCAGTCAGGAAAATGTCAGTGAAGACACTTGCCAGGTGGCCAGAGCAAGCTCGCAGTACACGTCCTGGTAATCGGTCTGGCCCTGCGGCCTTGTGAATGTTGACCTATTTAAAAGGTCTTACTCACATTGGCTGCGGAGAGCGCGATCACACAGTCTTCCGGTACAGTTGGTGTTCTCATACATGTTTCAGTGTTATTTGCCCCAAAGCGAGCATAGAAGTAGTTTAGCTCGTCTGGTAGGCTTGTGTAACTGGGCAGCTCTCGGCTGTGCTTCCCTTTCTAGTCTGTAATGGTTTGCAAGCCCTGCCACATCCAACGAGAGTCAGAGCCGGTGTAGTATGAATCGATCTTAGTCCTGTATTGACGCGTTGCCTGTTTGGTGGTTCGTCAGAGGGCATAGCGGGATTTCTTATAAGCTTCCGGGTTAGAGTCCCACTCCTTGAAAGTGGCAGCTCTAGCCTTTAGCTCAGTGCGGATGTTGCCTGTAATCCATGGCTTCTGGTTGGGGTATGTACGTGCAGTCACTGTGGGGACGAGGTCATCGATGCACTTATTGAGGAAGCCAATGACTGATGCGGCGTACTCCATTGGCCATGTGATGTGGTGTATTCCATACTCCAATGCCATTGGAAGAATCCCGGAACTATTCCAGTCTGTGCTGCAAAACAGTCCTGAAGCTTAGCATCTACTTCATCTGACCACTTTTTTATTGACCGAGTCACTGGAGCTTCCTGCTTTCATTTTTTATGGAAGCAGGAATCAGGAGGATAGCATTATGGTCAGCTTTGCCAAATGGAGGGCGAGGGAGAGCTTTGTATGCATCTGTGTGTGGAGTGAAGGTGGTCCAGAGTTTTTTTTTATTTGGTTGCACATTTAACATGCTGATAGAAATTTGGTAAAACGGATTTAAGTTTCCCTGGATTAATGTCCCCGGCTACTAGGCGCGCCGCCTCTGGGTGAGTGTTTCCTTGTTTGCTTATGGCGGAACACAGCTATTTCACTGCTGTCTTAGTGGCAGCCTCTGACTGTGGTGCTATGTCAGCTTTGCCAAATGGAGGGCGAGGGAGAGCTTTGAATGCGTCTCTGTGTGTGGAGTGAAGGTGGTCCAGAGTTTTTTTTAAATTTTTTACGAAAAATACAGATGAAAACTCTCTAGGTAGGTAGTGTGGTCTACAGTTTATCATGAGATACTCTACCTCAGGTGAGCAATAGCTTGAGACTTCCTTAGATATCTTGCACCAGCTGTTATTTACAAAAAATACACAGTGCACCGCCCCTTGTCTTACCAGACGCCGCTGTTCTATCCTGCCGGTACAGCGTATAACCAGCTAGCTGTATGCTGATGTTGTTGTCATTCAGCTACGACTCCGTGAAGCATTAGATATTAGTTTTGAATGTCCCTTTGGTAGTTTAATCTTGCGCGTAGGCCATCTATTTTATTCTCCAAAGATTGCACGTTTGCTAGCAGAATGGAAGGAAGTGGGGGTTTATTCGATCGCCTACAGTGGCTTTCGAAAGTATTCACCCCCTGTGGCATTTTTCCTATTTTGTTGCCTTATAACCTGGAATCAAAATACATTTTTTTGGGGGGGTTTGTATCTTTTTATTTACACATCTTCTGGCCACTCTTCCGTAAAGCCCAGCTCTGTGGAGAGTACGGCTTAAAGTGGTCCTATGGACAGATACTCCAATCTCCACTGTGGAGCTTTGCAGCTCCTTCAGGGTTATCTTTGGTCTCTTTGTTGCCTCTCTGATTAATGCCCTCCTTGCCTGTGAGATTTGGTGGGCGGCCCTCTCTTGGCAGGTTTTTGTGGTGCTATATTCCTTCCATTTTTTTTTTTTTTTTCCATTTTTTAATAATGGATTTAATGGTGCTCCGTGGGATGTTCAAAGTTTCTGATATTTTGTTTATAACCCAACCCTGATCTGTACTTCTCCACAACTTTGTCCCTGACCTGTTTGGAGAGCTCCTTGGTCTTCATGGTACTGCTTGATTGGTGGTGCCCCTTGCTTAGTGGTGTTGCAGACTCTGGGGCCTTTCAGAACAGGTGTATATATACTGAGATCATGTGACAGATCATGTGACACTTAGATTGCGCACAGGTGGACTAATTATGTGACTCTGAAGGTAATTGGTTGCACCAGATCTTATTTAGGGGCTTCATAGCAAAGAGGGTGAATACATACGCTCGCACCACTTTTCAGTTTTGAATTTTTTTGAATTTATTGAAAAAAGTTATTTTTAAAATTTTACTTTACCAATTTGGACTATTCTGTTTATGTCCAGTACATGAAATCCAAATTAAAATCAATTTAAATTACAGGTTGTAATGGAACAAAATAGGAAAAAAGCCAAGGGGATGACTACTGTTGCAAGGCACTGTAAGAATTCTCAGAAGGCAGCCCGCCCTTTGCCCCCTTTTTCTCCGCCTCCTCTTCACGCAAATCACGGGGATCTGGGCCTGTTCCCGAGAAAGCAGTATATTGTTCACGTTGGGCTCGTCAGACTCGTTAAAGGGAAAAAAGGATTCTGCCAGTCCGTGGTGAGTAATCGCAGTTATTTTTGGTCATAGAAGCAACATTATGTACAAAAAAAGTTTTAAAAATAAGTTACAAAAAGCGCAAATAAACAAATAAAAAAAAACACAATCGGTTGGGGACAAGTAAAACGTCTGCCTTCTTCTTCGGCGCCATTATTACTTCATGAATATGTTCATGGAAAATGTGTGTGTGTATATATATATATATATATATATATATATATATATATATATATATATATATATATATATATATATATATATATATATATATATATATATATATATATATACATACACACAATTTTCTAAGAGTATTATTATATTACTGATGGATTAACTGTGACTTTTCAGATCACCCAGCAGTGCTATTTGCAGAATTAGCTCCAGGTAAATGGTGCAATTCTTCAGCCATTCCTGGACCTGTGACCAAAAACAAGCTACATATGGACACTACCAAAACAAATGATCTAATGAGTATCTCTTCGCAGCAGAATCTGCAGAGCTGGGATAGTTGTGTCTCCCATGTGCAGTACATAACATTCTACTGTTTTGTATAATATATATATTTTTTAAACTGTACATTTTGAATCCGGCTTCATTTTGTGCATCAGCTCATAAACCATGTGCCATGGAATCGGTACATTGAAAATCTCTTGCCAACTATTTTGCAGTCTGTATGGCATAGCGGTACATTTTTTGGTCCTTAAATTAAACTGGTATACTTTTTTATTCATCACAATTTTTCTTTAAAACCTGTTACGGATAAGTGAGACGTCTGCGTCCCACCTAACCAACAGGAAATGGAAATGTGCAACGCCAAATGCTAATAGTACTCGCTAAAACTCAAACTTTCATTAAAACACACATGCAAGGTACTGAATTAAAGCTACACTCGTTGTGAATCTAGCCAACAAGTCAGATTTTTAAAATGCTTTTCGGCGAAAGCATGAGAAGCTATTATCTGATAGCATGCAACACCCCAAAATACCTGAAGGGGACGTAAACAAAATAATTAGCATAGCCGGCGCTACACAAAACGCAGAAATAAAATATAAAACATTCATTACCTTTGACAAGCTTCTTTGTTGGCACTCCTATATGTCCCATAAACATCACAATTGGGTCTTTTTCCGTCCATGTATAACCAAAATGTCCATTTATGAAGCCCGTCTGATCCAGGAAAAAACTGTTTTACATAACGCAACGTCATTTTTTAAAATTAACAAAGTTGCCTATAAACTTTGACAAAACACTTCAAACTACTTTTGTAATCCAACTTTAGGTATTAGTAAATGTTAATAATCGATCAAATTGATCGCGGGGCGATGTGTATTCAATAGCTCCACGTCTTGAAATGATGGTCGATAATTCTCTCTTCCAAAACATCCTGTCGTGTACCGGATGAAATCAAGTGTCTCTTCTTCGTTTGACCAAGGAATAACTTCAAGGAAATTGCCAAGACTGGCGACATCGTGTGGAAGCTGTAGGACTTGTAAACTGGGAGGTATATATTTTCGCAGGCCATAGACAAAACATCCAACTGGCGGATTGATCTTTTTTTGGGGGGTGAACAGTTTTCCTTGGGGTTTCGCATGTTAAACACGTCCTGTTATAGTCACAGACATCATTTAACCAGTTTTAGAAACTTCAGAGTGTTTTCTATCCACACATACTAATCATATTTAATTATTATTATCTGCCACAACTACAAGGTCCGATAGAAATTCAGGGAAATCAGTGAGGCACGCTATATATGGCCCAGGAGGCCTGTAAACAGTAGCTATAAAAAGTGATTGAGTAGGCTGCATAGATTTCATGACTAGAAGCTCAAAAGACAAAAACGCTGTTGTTTTTTTTTGTAAATTGAAATTTGCCATCGTAACGTTAGCAACAACTCTGCCTTTGCGGGATGCACGGGGGATATGGTCACTAGTGTAACCAGGAGGAGAAGCCTAATTTAACACAGAAAATTCATCAGGCTTAAGCCTTGTTTCAGTCAGGCCAATCACATCATGCTCTTCAACCGATCGCTACCTGCACCTACCCGCCTGTCCAACATCACTACTCTGGACTTAGAATACGTGGACAACTACAAATACTTAGGTGTCTGGTTAGACTGTAAACTCTCCTTCCAGACCCATATCAAACATCTCCAATCCAAAGTTAAATCTAGAATTGGCTTCCTATTTCGCAACAAAGCATCCTTCACTCATGCTGCCAAACATACCCTTGTAAAACTGACCATCCTACCAATCCTTGACTTTGGCGATGTCATTTACAAAATAGCCTCCAATACCCTACTCAACAAATTGGATGCAGTCTATCACAGTGCAATCCGTTTTGTCACCAAAGCCCCATATACTACCCACCATTGCGACCTGTACGCTCTCGTTGGCTGGCCCTCGCTTCATACTCGTCGCCAAACCCACTGGCTCCATGTCATCTACAAGACCCTGCTAGGTAAAGTCCCCCCTTATCTCAGCTCGCTGGTCACCATTGCATCTCCCACCTGTAGCACACGCTCCAGCAGGTATATCTCACTAGTCACCCCCAAAACCAATTCTTTCTTTGGCCGCCTCTCCTTCCAGTTCTCTGCTGCCAATGACTGGAACGAACTACAAAAATCTCTGAAACTGGAAACACTTATCTCCCTCACTAGCTTTAAGCACCAACTGTCAGAGCAGCTCACAGATTACTGCACCTGTACATAGCCCACCTATAATTTAGCCCAAACAACTACCTCTTACCCTACTGTATTTTATTTATTTATTTATTTATTTTGCTCCTTTGCACCCCATTATTTTTATTTCTACTTTGCACATTCTCCCATTGCAAATCTACCATTCCAGTGTTTTACTTGCTATATTGTATTTACTTTGCCACCATGGCCGTTTTGCCTTTACCTCCCTTATCTCACCTCATTTGCTCACATCGTATATAGACTTGTTTATACTGTATTATTGACTGTATGTTTGTTTTACTCCATGTGTAACTCTGTGTTGTTGTATGTGTCGAACTGCTTTGCTTTATCTTGGCCAGGTCGCAATTGTAAATGAGAACTTCTTCTCAACTAGCCTACCTGGTTAAATAAAGGTGTTCTCAACTTGCCTACCTGGTTAAATAAAGGTGTTCTCAACTGGCCTACCTGGTTAAATAAAGGTGTTCTCAACTAGCCTACCTGGTTAAATAAAGGTGTTCTCAACTGGCCTACCTGGTTAAATAAAGGTGTTCTCAACTGGCCTACCTGGTTAAATAAAGGTGTTCTCAACTGGCCTACCTGGTTAAATAAAGGTGTTCTCAACTGGCCTACCTGGTTAAATAAAGGTGTTCTCAACTGGCCTACCTGGTTAAATAAAGGTGTTCTCAACTGGCCTACCTGGTTAAATAAAGGTGTTCTCAACTGGCCTACCTGGTTAAATAAAGATGTTCTCAACTGGCCTACCTGGTTAAATAAAGGTGTTCTCAACTGGCCTACCTGGTTAAATAAAGGTGTTCTCAACTGGCCTACCTGGTTAAATAAAGATGTTCTCAACTGGCCTACCTGGTTAAATAAAGGTGTTCTCAACTAGCCTACCTGGTTAAATAAAGGTGTTCTCAACTAGCCTACCTGGTTAAATAAAGGTGTTCTCAACTAGCCTACCTGGTTAAATAAAGGTGTTCTCAACTGGCCTACCTGGTTAAATAAAGGTGAAAAAAAAGATATATATATGCATATACTATATTCCTGGCATGAGTAGCAGGACTTTGAAATTTTGCGCGATTTTTAACAAAATGTTGAAAGTATAGTCCCGAGCTCTAAGAGGTTTTAACCAATCTTGGTCTTTAATGCAGGTCTGACAGACAAGCTCCTTACTTTCTCGCCCTTCCACTTAATGCTGCAATTACTTGGTTGTAATCTTGGATAGAGCAGACATTTCCGTATATTTTTGTTAGCTGCATGTGTGACAACTCAACCAATACTATTTATGATATAATTTAGAAAGATTATATTGTCCCCCCCATCCCAAAATAATGTTTTTTCATCCATTTGAGTTTAACCAGAATATATGTGCCTTATTTTCTGGTGGATTAAACTGATATTACAACAAACTTTTAACTTTCTTGTTTATCTTTCACTATCTTCTAATAAAGCTATGGTTGTGTTGTGTTGTGTTTGTTTCCTGGTCGTGGTTCTTACCCTGTGGTTCTCTCACCACCTGCCTGGCGCTGTGTGTGAGCACCCCGTCAGTCCACTCCCTAGTGTCCATGTCTATGTGACCCAGCAGCTGCTGGCGGGGCATGGCTTTAGGGTTCACTGTATACTGCTTCACCTAAACACAACATGACAGCATTCAGGACAGGCAGGGACAAAGTCAGTGGTCAGTGGCTGAATCTTAATGACATAATTTTTTTGTATTTTACCAACTTTTTCTCCACAATTTAGATCTTGACTCATCACTGCAACTCCCCAACAGGCTCGGGAGGCGAAGTTCCAGTCATGCGTCCTCCGAAACATGATCAACCAAACCACACTTCTTAACACCCGCCCGCTTAACCCGGAAGCCAGCCGCACCAATGTTCAACTGACGAGCGGGGTCAGCCTGCAGGCACCCGGCCTGCCACAAGGAGTCGCTAGAGCGCGATGAGCCATGTAAAGCCCCCTCTCCCCCGGCTAAAGCCCCCCCCCCACCCCCACCCCAACCCAGACGACGCTGGGCCAACTGTGCGCTGCCCTATGCGTCCAACCCTCCCATCCAACCCTCCATCCATCCATACATCCCTCCATCAATCTAACCCGATCACGGCCAGTTGTGATAGAGTGCCTTAGACCGCTGAGCCATTCTTGAGGCCACTCAAATTACATTCTATTAGTAGTTGGAATGTTACATGAATAAAACACGAATATGATTATGATTAATGATAACTAGGGTGCAGAGCCGTGGGAGTGTAACAATAAAAGGATAGTGATTATCATGATTAATCAGGTGTGTACTCACCACCCTGCCTGTCCTGCCCAGGGCGGCACGCAGCATCCTCCACAGAGTAGATTTACCTGCCCCGCTGGGACCTACGATCACCACTCCCATACGCTGTCTCAACTGCTCACACAGCTCCAGAGCCTTCTTCATCTACAGAGAAAAACGACTTTATCCATCCCTCCAACCCTACATCCCTCCAACCCTACATCCCTCCAACCCTACATCCCTCCAACCCTATATCCAGCCAACCCTACATCCAGCCAACCCTACATCCAGCCAACCCTACATCCAGCCAACCCTACATCCAGCCAACCCTCCATCCATCTAACCCTCCATCCATCTAACCCTCCATCCATCTAACCCTCCATCCATCTAACCCTCCATCCCTCCATCCATCTAACCCTCTATCCCTCCATCCATAAAACCCTACATCCCTCCATCCTTCCAACCCTCCATCCTTCCAACCCTCCATCCATCCAACCCTCCATCCATCTAACCCTCCATCCATCTAACCCTCCATCCATCTAACCCTCCATCCATCTAACCATCAATCCCTCCATCCATCCCTACATCCCTCCATCAATCTAACCCTCAATCCCTCCATCCATCCAACCCTCCATCCATCCATCCAACCCTCCATCCATCCAACCCTACATCCCTCCATCAATCTAACCCTCAATCCCTCCATCCATCCATCCCTACATCCCTCCATCAACCTAACCCTCAATCCCTCCATCCATCCATCCCTCCATCAATCTAACCATCAATCCCTCCATCCATCCCTACATCCCTCCATCAATCTAACCCTCAATCCCTCCATCCATCCCTACATCAATCTAACCCTCAATCCCTCCATCCATCCCTACATCCCTCCATCAATCTAACCCTCAATCCCTCCATCCATCCAACCCTACATCCCTCCATCAATCTAACCCTCAATCCATCCAACCCTCCCTCCCTCCTTTCTTCTATCCTCTTGACTAAACAGCTCATATAACTCCAGACCAGAGCTTTCATTATTTATGGGGAGTGCCCCACAAACACACGGCCACAGTCACCCACCTGGCTGGGTATGAGTTCGAGGTGTGCCTCCTCGTAGACGGCCTGCAGTGCGTGGCTGAGGGTCTGATCCTCCACGTCAGTAAAACCCACCCCAGGGAACACATCTTGGACCAAGGCATCAAACCTGCTGCTGTCTGCAAATGTCAGCTTGGACATGGTGTTCAACCTTAGTGCCTGCACCACCAGAACACTCTCCTTGACTGGGGAACACAGAGATAACGAAGGGGGGGGGGGGGGGGGGGTACACCGAGATAGAGAGGGAGGGGGACAGAGATAGACTTTAATGAAGACAACTTCTCCATCCTGGAAGGGGAAATCAATCATTTCCAGACTCAGGGACATGTACTAATATGTGGTGACCTAAAAGTCTGACACCCTCAGCACACAGGGGAACAAACACCTACCTGGAGGTGACAGCATTCCCTGCCCCATTCGCCCCCCTAGACACAACTATGACAACATAACCAACAAAAACGGGTCACAACTCCTGCAGCTCTGTCGTACGCTGGGTATGTACATAGTCAATGGTATGCTTCGAGGGGACTCCTATGGTAGGTACACCTATAGCTCATCTCTTGGCAGTAGTACTGTAGACTACTTTATCACTGACCTCAGCCCAGAGTCTCTCAGAGTGTTCACAGTCAGCCCACTGACACCCCTATCAGACCACAGCAAAATCACAGTCTACTTGAACAGAGTAATACTCAATCATGAGGCATCAAAGCCAAAGGAACTGAGTGACATTAAGAAATGTTGTAGATTGAAGGAATGCAGTGTGGAATCTACCAGAAAACAATTAGGCAACAACAAATTCAATCCCTTCAATACAATTTCCTGGGTAAAACGTTCCACTGTAATAGTGAAGGTGTAGACTTGGAAGTAGAAAACCTAAACAGTATATTTGACCTCTCAGCTTCCCTATCAAATCAAAAAATCTCAAATAGAAAACCGAAGAAAATGAACAACAATGACAAATGGTTTCATGAAGAATGCAAAAATCTAAGAAAGAAATTGAGAAACCTGTCCAACCAAAAACATAGAGACCCAGAAAACCTGAGACTACACCTTCACTATGGTGAATCCCTAAAACAATACAGAAATACACTACGGAAAAAGATACCCGCTAATTATCAAAATCCAGAAAAGAGCCGTTAAATTCCCCAACCACCTAAAAGGAAGTGATTCCCAAACCTTCCATAACAAAGTCATCACCTACAGAGAGATGAACCTGGAGAAGAGTCCCCTAAGCAAGCTGGTCCTGGGGCTCTGTTCACAAACACACACCATAGAGCCCCAGGACAGCAACACAAATCAGACCCAACCAAATCATGAGAAAATAAAAAAAGATAATTCTTTCCAATATGTCAAGTAATTAACAAAAAAACAGAGAAAACTAGAATGCTATTTGGCCCTAAACAGAGAGTACACAGTGGCAGAATACCTGACCACTGTGACTAACCCAAAATTAAGGAAAGCTTTAACTATGGACAGACTTAGTGAGCATAACCTTGCTATTGAGAAAGGCCGCCGTAGGCAGACATGGCTCTCAAGAGAAGACAGGCTATGTGCTCACTGCCCACAAAATGAGGTGGAAACTGAGCTGCACTTCCTAACCTCCTGCCAAATGTATGACCATATTAGTAACATATTTCCCCCAGATTACACAGATCCACAAAGCACTCGAAAACAAATCCAATTTTGATAAACTCCCATATCTACTGGGTGAAATACCAGTGTGACATCACAGCAGCAAGATTTGTGACCTGTTGCCACAAGAAAAGGGCAACCAGTGAAGAACACACACCCTTGTAAATACAACCCATATTTATGCTAATTTATTTCCCCTTTTGTACTTTAACTATTTGCAAATCTTTACAACACTGTATATATACATAATATGACATTTGTAATGTCTTTATTATTTTGGAACTTCTGTGAGTGTAATGTTTACTGTTCACTTTTGTATATTATCTACCTCACTTGCTTTGGTAATGTTAACACATGTTTCCCATGCCAATAAATCCCCTTGAATTGATAGAGGGGGAACACCGAGATAGAGGGGGAGGGGGAACACAGAGAGAGGGGGTGAAGGGAAAACACAGAGATAGAGGGGTTGGAGGGGGAACACAGAGATAGAGGGGTTGGAGGGGGAACACAGAGATAGAGGGGTTGGAGGGGGAACACAGAGATAGAGGGGTTGGAGGGGGAACACAGAGATAGAAGGGTTGGAGGGGGAACACAGAGATAGAGGGGTTGGAGGGGGAACACAGAGATAGAGGGGTTGGAGGGGGAACACAGAGATAGAAGGGTTGGAGGGGGAACACAGAGATAGAGGGGTTGGAGGGGGAATACAGAGATAGAGGGGTTGGAGGGGGAACACAGATATAGAGGGGTTGGAGGGGGAACACAGAGATAGAGGGGTTGGAGGGGGAACACAGAGATAGAGGGGTTGGAGGGGGAACACAGAGATAGAGGGGTTGGAGGGGGAACACAGAGATAGAGGGAGGGGCAGAGAGGGGATATAGGGAAGAGAGTTCATTTGTATAAAAATTAACTTGTTTCTTTGTTATTCTGCTACTAGCTACATCAGCAACTTTATACATGTGCTAATTACGACCCGTGTCATGATTTAGAGTTCATCAATACTGTTGTTCTCCTCTCTAGAGCTGCTGGCACGAGAGACACAGAAGCAGGGCTGCTTTCACTGGAACATTTGGCCTGACAATAGAGGGAAGGGAGCAAACAGAGAAAGCCCCAGGGACAAATGTACTGTCTGACAAATAGAGTAAACGAGAGAGAGCGAGAGCGAGAGACAGATAGAGAGCGAGAGAGAGAAAGAGAGAGAGAGAGAGAGAGAGAGAGATTCAAAGAGAAAGGCAGAGAGGGAGACAGAGCGATCAACCAGGGATCAGAGAGATATGGACAGCCAGGCATCAGGGGGAGGCAGGGAAAGGTCAAAGAGAGGGGGAAAGAGAGAGGAAGAGGCAAAGAGGGAAGAGGGGAGAGAGGGATGGGGATGAAAACAACTCAGCTAAGACCAGTGTTTGAGAAAAAGGACAGAGAGAGGAGAGAGAGCCCAAAAGCTGAGATAGGGGGTATTCGGATATAAATAAAATAAAATATTAGAGAGTTTTTTGGGGGGTGGGGAGTAAGTGTCAGTTTAGGAGCCTTACTCTTGTTCTTGGCCTCACTCCTCTGATGCAGCAGTCTGCCACAGCCTCTCAGCACCGTCTTCAGAGCCCTCAGACCCCAGTCATAGTGTTGCTGGGGGGTCAACAGCTCTCTACACAGTACATACATAAATACATACTGTAGATACATACACACCCAGTCACAAAACATAGCCCTACAAACAGATACAGAGACCTATTAACAGGATAGTGACAGATTTTAGCCACCAAGCCCCTTTTCTAGTCAGATCAACTCATGGATACCGTCTGTATGTTTGCATGCGGTTGGAAGAAAGTTGACGGCACACACAGACATAAACATGTTATCCAGGAGTTTAGGAGTCTCTGGGGAAGTGGAAAAGGGGATGATTAGTTGCCAAAAAGTTGCACTATCACTTTGGAATAGACACAAAGACACACCTGGCGAGGTTGAAGATGGCGACCAGCTTGCGTCCCAGTATCTCTC
The DNA here is from genome assembly GCF_057628025.1 of Oncorhynchus mykiss. Lineage (NCBI taxonomy): Eukaryota > Metazoa > Chordata > Actinopteri > Salmoniformes > Salmonidae > Oncorhynchus > Oncorhynchus mykiss. Next base: position 33,809,863 of record NC_143045.1, read on the forward strand.
CGTCTTTGAAGCCCTCTGAGTAGAGGATGACCTCAGCAATGAGCTCGTTGTCTGGTCGGGACATAGCCACGGGCCTGAACAGCTGCTTCAGGTTGTCAGGCAGCTTCTGTCTCCCTCCATAACCCTTCCCAGCTGGATTCAATGTTATAAACACCCCTGAGTTAGGGTCCAACTCCACCTGACAGACACAGAGACAGAGACAGAGACATAGAGACAGAGAGACAGAGACAGAGAGAAAAGGCAGCAATAGTTTTAAAAACCAGTGTGCAAAATACCATACAAGTTTCTGCGTGCAAGAATGACAAAGTGACTGTGTGACTAAGTGTGTGGTCACCTCCTTGCCCAGCAGCTCACAGCTGGTCCTGTGGTTCTTCAGTGAGTTCTGGATGGCCTGTATCTGCATGGACACTGCAGACAGCACAGCCTCCTCCAGGCGGTTGAACTCATCAAAGCAGCCCCACGCTCCACACTTCACCAGCCCCACAAAGATACGCCCCATGGACTTCACATCTATACCCTGTAACACACCATTCATTCATTTACTTTATTTATCCATCCATCCTGTATTTATCTATCTATACTTTATTCATTTATTTATCCATCCATCCTGTATTTATCTATCTATACTTTATTCATTTATTTATTCATCCTTTATTTATTTATCCATCCTGTCTTGAAATTAGCTAATTTATTTTCCCAAAAATAAAATTCACTGTTACATTTCTGAGTTTTACTAACGTGTCTGTTTGTGCATGCGTGTGTGTGTGTGTGTGTGTGTGTGTGTGTGTGTGTGTGTGTGCATTCGTCACGTGTGACTGCGTGTGTGTGTTTACCTCATCACAGTTGAAGACCAGTACTTGTCTTCCGAACAGGCCCCCCAGGGCTTTGACTGACTCAGTCTTGCCGGTGCCGGCAGGGCCGTAGGGGTTTCCTCCCAAACCCATCATCATGGCCTGGGTCAGGGTCAGATAACACTTATCAGTCAGGGGGGTGTGGACCAGCTTAGACGCATTACCCTGGGAGAGATAGAGAGAGGAGGGGATGGAGGGATGAAGAGAGTGACAGGGAGAGAGAGGGAGAGGGGATGACTGTGTTGAGGCAGACTCTGCAGAGAGACTGCAGAACACACAGTGTAGCAGGGCTAATGGAGTCATTCAGAGGTGTCCTCATCTCTGGGTGAAGGTCTCCCTCTAGTGGTGCAGTACTGTACAGCGCTGTAGTTTAACTAGTTTAACTGTTGCCTGGTACTGAAGTGTGTAGAAATCTAATTTAGACGTGTACAGGTGTGTGTAGATGAAGTGGTAAAGTAGCAGTCAAAAGTTTGGACACACCTACTCATTCAAGGGTTTTTCTTTATTTTTACTATATTCTACATTTGAGATTCTTTAAAGTAGCCACCCTTTGCCATGATGACAGGCTTTGCAAACACTTGGCATTCTCTCAACCAGCTTCACCTGGAATGCTTTTCCAACAGTCTGGTTGGAGTTCCCACATATGCTGAGCACTTGTTGGCTGATTTTTCTTCACTCTGCTGTCCAACTCATCCCAAACCATCTGAATTGAGTTGAGGTTGGGTGATTGTGGAGGCCAGGTCATCCATCTGTACATAGCCCATCCAACCACCTACCTACCTCATCCCCATATTTGTTTTTCTGCTCTTTTGCACACCAGTATTTCTACTTGCACATCATCATCTGCCAAGATATCACTCCAGTGTAAATTGCTAAATTGTAATTACTTCACCACTATTGGCCTATTTATTGCCTTACCTCCTTACTTCATTTGCATGCACTGTATACAGATTTTCTAGTGTGTTATTGGCTTGTTTATTGTTTATTCCATGTGTAACTCTGTGTTGTTTTTGTCACACTGCTTTGCTTTATCTTGACCAGGTCACAGTTGTAAATGAGAACTTGTTCTCAACTGGCCTACCTGGTTAAATAAAGGAGAAATAAATCATGTAAAATCTGATGCAGCACACCATCACTCTCCTTCTTGGTCAAATATCCCTTACACAGCCTGGAGGTGTGTGTTGGGTCATTGTCCTGTTGAAAAACAAATGATAGACCCACTAAGCGCAAACCAGATGGGATGGCGTATCACTACAGAATGCTGTTGTAGCCATGCTGGTTAAGTGTGCCTTGAATTCTAAATAAATCACTGGCAGTGTCACCAGCAAAGCACCCCCACACCATCACACCTCCTCCTCCATGCTTCACGGTGGGAACCACACATGCGGAGATCATCTGTTCACCTACTCTGTCTCTCACAAAGACACGGTGGTTGGAACCTAATATCTGAAATGTGGATTCATCAGACCAAAGAACAGATTTCCACCAGTCTAATGTCCATTGCTCGTGTTTCTTGGCCCAAGCAAGTCTCTTCTTCTGATTGGTTTCCTCTAGTAGTGGTTTCTTTGCAGCAATTCGACCATGAATGCCTGATTCACACAGTCTGCTCTGAACAGTTGATAATGAGATGTGTCTGTTACTTGAACTCTGTGAAGCATTTATTTGAGCTGCAATTTCTGAGGCTGGTAACTAATGAAGTTCTCCTCTGCAGCAGAGGTAACTCTGGGTCTTCCTTTCCTTTGGCAGTCCTCATGAGAGACAGCATCATCATAGCGCACAATGGTTTTTGAGACTGTACTTGAAGAAACTTTCAAAGTTCTTGAAATGTTCCATATTGACGGACCTTCATGTCTTAAAGTAATGATGGACTGTCATTTCTCTTTGCTTATTTGAGCTGTTCTTGCCATATTATCAACTTGGTCTTTTACCAAATAGGGCTATCTTCTGTATACCACCCCTACCTTGTCACAACACAACTGATTGGCTAAGGCGCATTAAGAAGGAAAGAAATTCCACAAATCAACAAATTAACACCTGTTAATTGAAATGCATTCCAGGTGACTACCTCAAGAAGCTGGTTGAGAGAATGCCAAAAGTGTGCAAAGCTGTAATCAAGGCAGAGGTGGCTACTTTGAACAATCTCAAATCTCAAATATATTTGAATTTGTTTTAACACTTTTTACTACATGATTCCATATGTGTTATTTCATAGTTTTGAGTCTTCACTATTATTCTACAATGTAGAAAATAGTAAAAAAATAAAAGTAAAAGCTTGAATGAGTAGAGTTGTCCAAACGTTTGACTGGTACTGTATATCTGTGCAGAGGTTTTTGTACCTGGTACTCGTATGTGTAGCTGAAGTGAGCGTCAACCATCTGTATGGAGCAGCATTTGTCGTTGTTGAGATAGAAACGGAGCTGTTTCCTCCAGGCCCAGGAGTCAGGGCTGCTCACCCCCGCCTCACACAGCTGCTTCACCACACTGATGTTATGGATGATGTCCAGGATCAGAGCCTTCAGCTTCAGCTGCAACACACTTGACTCTATGGGGGAGAAGAATACTATCAGCACAGACCCTGTCTCTCAAAATGGCTCACTATTACCAATATAGTGCACAGATTCTGATCAGAGCTATGTAGGTCCAGTCTTTCATGCTCAGGCCATGTGGTTGTTGATAATGCTAACGGTATTGATAAGATCATTTTAGATATGTCCCTCGTCATGTCTCCCCCAGGACTGCATCTAATGCTTAGGCATTAGTGCTGTGAGCAGAGCTTTGTGGCCTCTCAGTCAGAGCTTCTCCCCCCCAGCCGGTCCCCACATCACCGTGACCTCTCCCTCAGTCAGAGCTCCCACCCCCCCCAGCCGGGCCCCACATCACCGGGGCTCTCCCTCAGTCAGAGAGCTTCTCCTCCCCAGCCGGGAGGGGAGGAGAGACACACACATGTACTGGTTATCTGGCCTCTTTAGCCTGGGGAGCTGGGGAGAGACACACACATGTACTGGTTAACCTTTATTGAACTTGGCAAGTCAGTTAAGAACAAATTCTTATTTACAATGACGGCCTAGGAACAGGGGGTTAACTGCCTTGTTCAGGGGCCTTGTTCGGTTACTGGCCCAACGCTCTAACCACTAGGCTACCGCTCCCAAATGAGCCACTGTAACAACAAGAAACCACACAGAGACCTGTGTTTCCCGTCTCCTCAGAGCTGGTGTCTACGCTGGTGTAGTGCTCTAGCTTAGCGGTGAGCTCCACCTCCAGCTGCTGCAGACTGCTGTTTCTCAGACCACTCTCCACCTCCTCAGTGAACTGGATCTGCTCTGCCAAGCACAGGATCTATACCCGGAGACAACAAGAGTCACACAGGAGTCAGACAGGAGTTGCACAGGATCTACACCAGGAGATACAGGAGTCAATCAGAAGTCGATTAGGAGTCAGACAGGAGTTACACAGGATCTACATCAGGAGGTACAGGAGTCAGACAGATATTACACAGGATCTATACCCGGAGACAACAAGAGTCACACAGGAGTCAGACAGATATTACACAGGAGTCAATAAGGAGTCAGACAGATATTACACAGGCTCTGGACCAGGATATACAGGAGTCAGACAGGAATCAATCAGGAGTCAGACAGAAATTACACAGGCTCTGGACCAGGATATACAGGAGTCAGACAGGAATCAATCAGGAGTCAGACAGAAATTACACAGGAGTCAGACAGATATTACACAGGAGTCAATAAGGAGTCAGACAGATATTACACAGGCTCTGGACCAGGATATACAGGAGTCAGACAGGAATCAATCAGGAGTCAGACAGAAATTACACAGGAGTCAGACAGATATTACACAGGAGTCAATAAGGAGTCAGACAGATATTACACAGGCTCTGGACCAGGATATACAGGAGTCAGACAGGAATCAATCAGGAGTCAGACAGAAATTACACAGGCTCTGGACCAGGATATACAGGAGTCAGACAGAAATTACACAGGCTCTGGACCAGGAGATACAAGAATCAGACAGATATTATACAGGGGTCAATCAGGGGTCGATTAGATGTCAGACAGGAGTTACACAGGATCTACACCAGGAGACACAGGAGTCAGAAAGGAGTCAGACTGGAGTTACACAGGATCTACATCAGGAGACACAGGAGTCAGACAGGAGTCAATCAGGAGTCAGACTGGAGTTACAAAGGATCTACATCAGGAGACACAGGAGTCAGAAAGGAGTCAATCAGGAGTCAGACAGGAGTAATACTGGAATTATAATGGACTCATACATGAGTCAATCAGGAGTAATACTGGAGTTATACAGGATCTTACATCAGGAGAAACATGAGTCAGACATGAGTCAGACATGAGTCAGACATGAGTTATACTGGAGTCAGACCGGACTCATACATGAGTCAATCAGAAGTTGATTAGGTGTCAGACAGGAGTTAAAGGATTTACACCAGGAGATACAGAAGTCAGACAGGAGTAATACTGGAAATATACTGGACTCTAGAGGTCGACCGATTAATTAGGGCCGATTTCAAGTTTGGGCCGCCTGGCTCATTGCGAACTAATTTGCCAGACTTTTACGTAATTATGACATAACATTGAAGGTTGTGCAATGTAACAAGAATATTTAGACTTAGGGATGCCACCCGTTAGATATAATACGGAACGGTATACGGAACGGTTCCGTATTTCACTGAAAGAATAAATGTTTTATTTTCTAAATGATAGTTTCAGGATTTGAACATATTAATGACCTAAGGCTTGTATTTCTGTGTGTTATTATGTTATAATTAAGTCTATGATTTGATAGAGCAGTCTGACTGAGAGGTGGTAGGCACCAGCAGGCTCGTAAACATTCATTCAAACAGCACTTTCGTGCGTTTTCCAGCAGCTCTTCACTGTGCTTCAAGCATTGAGCTGTTTATGACTTCAAGCCTATCAACTCCTGAGATTAGGCTGGTGTAACCGAAGTGAAATGGCTAGCTAGTTAGCGGGGTGCGCGCTAATAGCGTTTCAAACATCACTCGCTCTGAGACTTGGAGTGGTTGTTCCCTTTGCTCTGCATGGGTAACGCTGCTTCGAGGGTGGCTGTTGTAGTCGTGTTCCTGGTTCGAGCCCAGGGAGGAGCGAGGAGAGGGATGGAAGCTATACTGTTACACTGGCAATACTAAAGTGCCTATAAGAACATCCAATAGTCAAAGGTATATGAAATACAAATGGTATAGAGAGAAATAGTCCTATAAATACTATAATAACTACAACCTAAACCCTCTTACCTTGGAATATTGAAGTCTCATGTTAAAAGGAACCACCAACTTTCATATGTTCTCATGTTCTGAGCAAGGAACTTAAACGTTAGCTATTTTACATGTCACATATTGCACTTTCTTCTCCAAAACTTAGTTTTTGCAATATTTAAAACAAATTGAACATGTTTCATTATTTATTTGAGGCTACATTTATTTGTATTGATGTATTATATTAAGTTAAAATAAGTGTTCATTCATTATTGTTGTAATTGTCATTATTACAAATAAATAAAATACTAAATAAAATACTAAAATAGTCCGATTAATCAGTATCAGCTTTTTTTGGTCCTCCAATAATTGGTATCGGTATCGGCGTTGAAAAATCATAAATCGGTCGAACTCTACTGGACTCATACATGAGTCAAACAGGAGTCAGACAGAAATTACACAGGCTCTACAACAGAAGATACAGGAGTCAGACAGGAGTCAATCAGGAGTCGATTACAAGTCAGACAGAAATTACACAGGCTCTACAACAGAAGATACAGGAGTCAGACAGGAGTCAATCAGGAGTCGATTACAAGTCAGACAGAAATTACACAGGCTCTACAACAGAAGATACAGGAGTCAGACAGGAGTCAATCAGGAGTCGATTACAAGTCAGACAGAAATTACACAGGCTCTACAACAGAAGATACAGGAGTCAGACAGGAGTCAATCAGGAGTCGATTACAAGTCAGACAGAAATTACACAGGCTCTACAACAGAAGATACAGGAGTCAGACAGGAGTCGATTACAAGTCAGACAGAAATTACATAGACTCCACACCAGGAGATACAAGAATCAGACACATATTATACAGGAGTCAATCAGGGGTCGATTAGATGTCGACAGGAGTTACACCAGGAGACACAGGAGTCAGAAGGGAGTCAGACAGGAGCCGATTAGGAATCAGACAGGAGTTACACGGGATTTACACCAGGAAACACAGGAGTCAGACAGGGGATTTACAGGACTTATACATGAGTCAATCAGGATTCAATCAGGACTCATACATGAGTCAATCAGGAGTCAGACTGGAGTTATGCATGAGTTTGACAGGTGTTATACTGGAGTCAGACAGGAATCAGATAGGAGTCAGACAGGAGTTATACTGGTGTTATACATGAGTCAGACAGGAGTTATACTGGAGTTATACTGGAGTCAGACCGGACTCATACATGAGTCAATCAAGAGTCAGACCGGAGTCAGACCTGAGTCAATCTGGAGTCAGACATGAGTCAGACATGAGTCAGACATGAGTCAGACATGAGTCAGACATGAGTCAGACATGAGTCAGACAGGAGTCAGACAGTTACACCAGTTATTCTGGAGTCAGACAGGAGTTACACCAGAGTTATACTGGGGTCAGACATGAGTTACACCAGTTAGACTGGAGTCAGACAGGAGTTACACCAGTTAGACTGGAGTCAGACAGGAGTTACACCAGTTAGACTGGAGTCAGACAGGAGTTACACCAGTTAGACTGGAGTCAGATAGGAGTTACACCAGTTATACTGGAGTCAGACAGGAGTTACACCAGTCATACTGGAGTCAGACAGGAGTTACACCAGTTATTCTGGAGTCAGACAGGAGTTACACCAGTTATTCTGGTGTCAGACAGGAGTTACACCAGAGTTATACTGGAGTCAGACAGGAGTTACACCAGAGTTATACTGGAGTCAGACAGGAGTTACACCAGTTATACTGGAGTCAGACAGGAGTTACACCAGTTATACTGGAGTCAGACAGGAGTTACACCAGGTATACTGGAGTCAGACAGGAGTTACACCAGAGTTATACTGGAGTCAGACAGGAGTTACACCAGAGTTATACTGGAGTCAGACAGGAGTTACACCAGAGTTATACTGGAGTCAGACAGGAGTTACACCAGTTATACTGGAGTCAGACAGGAGTTACACCAGTTATACTGGAGTCAGACAGGAGTTACACCAGAGTTATACTGGAGTCAGACAGGAGTTACACCAGAGTTATACTGGAGTCAGACAGGAGTTACACCAGAGTTATACTGGAGTCAGACAGGAGTTACACCAGTTATACTGGAGTCAGACAGGAGTTACACCAGTTATACTGGAGTCAGACAGGAGTTACACCAGGTATACTGGAGTCAGACAGGAGTTACACCAGGTATACTGGAGTCAGACAGGAGTTACACCAGTTATTCTGGAGTCAGACAGGAGTTACACCAGTTATTCTGGAGTCAGACAGGAGTTACACCAGAGTTATACTGGAGTCAGACAGGAGTTACACCAGTTATACTGGAGTCAGACAGGAGTTACACCAGTTATACTGGAGTCAGACAGGAGTTACACCAGAGTTATACTGGAGTCAGACAGGAGTTACACCAGTTATACTGGAGTCAGACAGGAGTTACACCAGTTATACTGGAGTCAGACAGGAGTTACACCAGTTATACTGGAGTCAGACAGGAGTTACACCAGAGTTATACTGGAGTCAGACAGGAGTTACACCAGTTATACTGGAGTCAGACAGGAGTTACACCAGAGTTATACTGGAGTCAGACAGGAGTTACACCAGTAATACTGGAGTCAGACAGGAGTTACACCAGAGTTATACTGGAGTCAGACAGGAGTTACACCAGTTATACTGGAGTCAGACAGGAGTTACACCAGTTATACTGGAGTCAGACAGGAGTTACACCAGGTATACTGGAGTCAGACAGGAGTTACACCAGTTATTCTGGAGTCAGACAGGAGTTACACCAGTTATTCTGGAGTCAGACAGGAGTTACACCAGAGTTATACTGGAGTCAGACAGGAGTTACACCAGAGTTATACTGGAGTCAGACAGGAGTTACACCAGAGTTATACTGGAGTCAGACAGGAGTTACACCAGAGTTATACTGGAGTCAGACAGGAGTTACACCAGTTATACTGGAGTCAGACAGGAGTTACACCAGTTATACTGGAGTCAGACAGGAGTTACACCAGTTATACTGGAGTCAGACAGGAGTTACACCAGAGTTATACTGGAGTCAGACAGGAGTTACACCAGAGTTATACTGGAGTCAGACAGGAGTCACACCAGGTATACTGGAGTCAGACAGGAGTTACACCAGGTATACTGGAGTCAGACAGGAGTTACACCAGAGTTATACTGGAGTCAGACAGGAGTTACACCAGTTATACTGGAGTCAGACAGGAGTTACACCAGTTATACTGGAGTCAGACAGGAGTTACACCAGTTATACTGGAGTCAGACCGGAGTTACACCAGAGTTATACTGGAGTCAGACAGGAGTTACACCAGTTATACTGGAGTCAGACAGGAGTTACACCAGTTATACTGGAGTCAGACAGGAGTTACACCAGTTATACTGGAGTCAGACAGGAGTTACACCAGGTATACTGGAGTCAGACAGGAGTTACACCAGTTATACTGGAGTCAGACCGGACTCATACATTAGTCAATCTGGACAGGAGTCAGACAGGATTCAGACAATAGCTATACAAGAGTCAGACAGGAGTCAGACTGGAGTCAGAAAGGAGAAACACAATAAGAGAAGAGTCGGACAGCATCAATGAGTAATGAATCGTACCTGAGAGGGGTAGCGGGACGGGTCCACCTGTCCTTTCCTCCCCGCTGACACACACTCATACAGCAGCTGCTTCAGAGTCTCCTTCATCTCAGCAGACAGCTCACCCAGCCACACCTGGAAAACACACACGTTATTAAGGAGCTATATAATTGAGGTGTGTGTAATAATCGAGTTGTGTGATTCAGGTACCCCCTACCCTCTACCCCATGCCCTTTGACCTCTCCAATCTCCTACCTCTACGCTGTTGGAGATACGTATGAGGTTCCTGAGGGCCACCACCTCTCCCTCTAGAGAACGCATGGCCACGATGTGCTGGCAGTCCCCGTCAAAGTCCACACTGTCGATGCCTACAGAGAACACAGTTATATCCGCTGTCATTACAGACACATGAGTTTCACCAGGGGACAGCTTCTTTAGTTGTTACTGTAATGACCTTGGGATTTGGGTGTGAGCTTGTGTGGGTGTGGGTGTAGGTGTGTACCAGCAAACAGCTTCTTGAGGTGTGACTGTATCACGGTGGGGTTGGTGGCCTGGCCCAGAATCTCCAGCAGGTCATCATCTCCAATGAAGTAGAACCGCGGGAAGGCAGAGCGCTTCTCCTACAGAGGACAGACACTTCTACACTGAGTGTACAAAAACATTAAGAACACCTGCTATTTCCATGACAGACTGACCAGGTGAATCCAGGTGAAAGCTATGACCCCTTATTGATGTCACTTGTTAAAACCTCTTCAATCAGTGTAGATGAAGGGGAGGTGACACGTTAAAGAAGGATTTTTAAGCCTTGAGACAATCGAGACATGTATTGTGTATGTGTGCATTTGATTTAAGTGCCTTTGAACAGAGTATGGTAGTAGGTGCCAGGCCAGGTTTGAGTCAAGAACTGCAACGCAGCTGGGCTTTTCACGCTCAACAGTTTCCCATGTGTAATAAGAATGGTCCACCACCCAAAGGACATCCAGACAACTTGACACAACTGTGGGAAGCATTGGAGTCAACATGGGCCAGCATCCCTGTGGAATGCTTTCAACACCTTGTAGAGTCCATGCCCCGACAAACTGAGGAAGTTCTGAGGGCAAAGGGGGTGCAACTCAATATTAGGAAGGTGTTAATGTTTTGCACACTCAGTGTATGTTTCATTTTTCTATGATTAGTGAGGACATATAACATCCATCTTTGGACTAGTACTGACTGACAGATCAATTGAAGTACAGATGTACTGATCTCTGGTTGGTAGTTGATCGTTCAGTACCTCTAGGAACTCGTTGAGTGATTTCTGGCAACGCTGGAGCTGGTCTAAGATGGTAATGAGGGAGTTTCTGATGCCAGCCCGAGAGCTCAGAGACGTCACCCTGTTGTCTCTCTGGACATCAGACAAAATGGACCTGACAAACACACACAGCTTAGAAACACACACAGTACAACATGGACCATGGACCAGAAAGAAAGCAGAGCCACACACACAGGCAGGGAGGGAGGGGAAAGGCGTACCTGAAGTCCTCGTCAACCCGTTTGAAACGGGCTTGTTCCCTGGGCAGAGCCCCCCGTCCGAAGATGGGCTCCAGGTAGACCCAACGCCTCTGGATGGCATTCAGACTGACCAGGTACTCATCTAGATCAGACAGACGCACCTCCCACAGGCTCACCTGGACACACACAGTAACACTAGGTAAAGACTGACCAGGTACTCATCTAGATCAGACAGACGCACCTCCCACAGACTGACCTGGACACACACACAGTAACACTAGGTAAAGCAGCTACTTTTAAAGATGCTGTGCTTTCAGTTGTGAGTAAGTCTAAAGACTCACCTTGTCCTGGAAGCCACGGTAGTACGGAGAGTCCTTCAGAGACTGCAGCAGGCAGCGGTTATCACCAACCTGTATGGGACGAGATGAGGTTAGTCTGTCCGGTAGTGAGTGTGTGTGTGTGCGCATGTTTTTTTGGTAGTGAGTGTGTCCCCGGTAATGTGTGTGTGTCCGGTAGTGAGTGTGTCCGGTAGTGTGTGTGTGTGTGTGTGTGTGTGTGTGCATGTCAGCAGTCTACTGCATCAACTATTGTATTGTCCCTTACCTGGTTGACCATGTCCTTCCAGTCCTTGATGAGTGTGAGTGTGTGTCCGGTGCTGTCTGTATACTCAGTGAGGGTGAAGGCAGCGCCAGCCCCCCACAGGTCCAGCTCCCTGAGAGCCTCTCTGATGGTCACCTCCGCCTGGGCCCTGCTGTTCAGGTCCTTGAGCTCCAGGGCTCGGTCTGTGATGGTGTCAGACACACTGAGGAGATCCCAGAAGGTCAGTCTCTCCAGGGTGGTGCCTTTAGGAAGACCCAACAGTCTGAACAGATCCAACCAGTGGTCCTGGGATAGGTGCTCCCCTCGCACGTACTTTAACACCGGAACCAGACTCTACAAACACATACAGAACACACCTTAACACCAGAACCAGACTCTACAAACACATACAGAATACACCAGAACTAGACTCTACAAACACACACAGAACACATCTTAACCAGACTCTACAAACACACCAGAACCAGACTCTACAAACACACCAGAACCAGACGCAACAAACACACCAGAACCAGACTCTACAAACATACCAGAACCAGACTCTACAAACACACCAGAACCAGACTCTACAAACACACCAGAACCAGACTCTACAAACACACGAGAACCAGACTCTACAAACACACCAGAACCAGACGCAACAAACACACCAGAACCAGACGCAACAAACACACACAGAATTCACCTTAACACCAGAACCAGACTCTACAAACACACACAGAATTCACCTTAACACCAGAACCAGACTCTACAAACACACACAGAATACACCTTAACACCAGAACCAGACTCTACAAACACACACAGAACACACCTTAACACCAGAACCAGACTCTACAAACATACCAGAACCAGACTCTACAAACACACACAGAATACACCTTAACACCAGAACCAGACTCTACAAACACACACAGAATTCACCTTAACCAGACTCTACAAACACACACAGAACACATCTTAACCAGACTCTACAAACACACCAGAACTAGACTCTACAAACACACACAGAACACATCTTAACCAGACTCTACAAACACACGAGAACCAGACTCTACAAACACACCAGAACCAGACGCAACAAACATACCAGAACCAGACGCAACAAACACACACAGAATTCACCTTAACACCAGAACCAGACTCTACAAACACACACAGAATACACCAGAACTAGACTCAACAAACACACCAGAACCAGACGCAACAAACACACCAGAACCAGACGCAACAAACATACCAGAACCAGACTCTACAAACACACACAGAATACACCTTAACCAGACTCTACAAACACACACAGAATACACCAGAACTAGACTCTACAAACACACACAGAACACACCTTAACCAGACTCTACAAACACACACAGAATACACCAGAACTAGACTCTACAAACACACACAGAACACATCTTAACCAGACTCTACAAACACACACAGAATACACCTTAACACCAGAACCAGACTCTACAAACACACACAGAATACACCAGAACTAGACTCTACAAACACACACAGAACACACCTTAACCAGACTCTACAAACACACACAGAATACACCTTAACACCAGAACCAGACTCTACAAACACACACAGAACACATCTTAATAACACCAGAACCAGACTCTACAAACACACCAGAACCAGACTCTACAAACACACACAGAATACACCTTAACACCAGAACCAGACTCTACAAACACACCAGAACCAGACTCTACAAACACACACAGAATACACCTTAACACCAGAACCAGACTCTACAAACACACACAGAATACACCTTAACACCAGAACCAGACTCTACAAACACACCAGAACCAGACTCTACAAACACAGAATACACCTTAACACCAGAACACACCTTAACCAGACTCTACAAACACACACCAGAACCAGACTCACTCTCCCCCTCCCTCCCTCACCTTGTACTTATCAACTTCTCTCTGTAGTTTGACAGACATGCTGGTGTGCTGCTCAAGCTTCCTCAGTCTGTCCTGCCACGCAAACAGGAACTCCTCAAACACGTAGGTCTTACTCCTGCAAAACACACACACACTGTTTATTCAACCACTCAGCCAGCGAAGGCAAAACGAGGTAGAAATGACCATATCAAATCTAAACCCAAACCTTCCCTGACACCTAACCTGAATGTGATCCAGTCCTCCTTTGCCTTCTCCTGGAAGCCCTCCTGCCAGTCCTCATACAGAGACCACATCTGTCCATACTCCTCCATGTCTCTGATGGTCTCCTCCGCCAGGGAGAAGTCTGGAGCCTCCAGCTCAAAGTGACGACAGTCCTCACTGAGAAGAGACACTCATTAGTACACAGAAAACGGAATGATTGAAAGTACAGTTGACTTGCTGTGTGTGTGTGTATAACCTACAGTAGGCGTGTGTGTGTGTGTGTGTGTGTGTGTGTGTGTGTGTGTGTGTGTGGTGTGGTGTGTAACCTACAGCAGGCGTGTGCGTGTGACCTCCAGCTCCTGGAACTCCTGTCTCTTGTCTCTGATGGTTTGGACAGAGGCCAGCAGGGCTGCCTGGTCTCCTGTCTCTATGACCTCGTCTCTGGGCTTCAGCTGGTCCCAGCGAGCCCTGAACCTGTCCAGCTCCAGCCTGTAGGCCTGGACACGACTCTCAGCATTACTACGCATCACCTCGACCTAGAGGAGAGGGAGAAACCAGGGGGAAATGAGAGAAGGAGCATCTGTGTTTTTTGTCCAAGCGTGTTTGCAAAAGTGTGCGTGTGCGTTCTCTCGTGTGTGTGTGTGTGTGTGTGTGTGTGTGTGTGTGTGTGTGTGTGTGTGTGTACCTGCTCTTTGATCATCAGCTGGTGGCTCTCCATCATCATCTCTAGTTTGTCCCACTTGGCCCTGAGGGAGGACAGAGAATCCAGACCGCCTCCTGCTACGGCCCTCAGCAGACGGTTCTTCTCCTGCGCCGCCTGGAACTGGAGCAGGATCTACACCACATCACACAAACATTACAGCAACGCTCAGACAACACTACAAATCTGGGGTCTCGATAATGGAACATCACACAAACATTCCAGCAACGCTCAGACAACACTACAAATCTGGAGTCTCTATATTTGGAACATCACACAAACAGAGCAAAGCTCAGGCAACTTTAAAGAACTGTGGTAGTAGTGATTGAATATTAACGGTCATGAACAGTTAAACATCATGTTTTTCATGAAAATGGATGATATTAGAAGGAAACCAGATGAAAAATTACTGTTGCTTCTTCATTGATAACGTTTGATCACAAAGTTACTGGTCCCCTCCCCCATGGAAAACACTAGGATTCATTATTCAGGGGACAAGGTGACATCACCTAAACTTTCATTATTTAAATAAGTACCGCCTTGTAACCAACATCGGAGAAGCCATGTTTGTGTTTGCAGAGAGGCGTTGTTTATATAGCTAGATAGCTACTCTACTGATGCCAACATTTTTACTGAAGGTTGTCAGCAAATATAATTAAAAGTTGACCCTATTCATCTATGGCAACGATACGTATATGTTTCCCCTTTCATCTGTGTCAGCAGTTACTGGCTAGCTAGGTGTTCAGCCAGCATGGAACAAAAGGTGGGAGTGGGTCGGTCAAAACACAGACACAGTTGTCAGGTCAACACATGGGTCAGTGCTGCTGTGTTACTGGCTAGCTAGGTGTTCAGCCAGCATGGAACAAAAGGTGGGAGTGGGTCGGTCAAAACACAGACACAGTTGTCAGGTCAACACATGGGTCAGTGCTGCTGTGTTACTGGCTAGCTAGGTGTTCAGCCAGCATGGAACAAAAGGTGGGAGTGGGTCGGTCAAAACACAGACACAGTTGTCAGGTCAACACATGGTCAGTGCTGCTGTGTTACTGGCTAGCTAGGTGTTCAGCCAGCATGGAACAAAAGGTGGGAGTGGGTCGGTCAAAACACAGACACAGTTGTCAGGTCAACACATGGGTCAGTGCTGCTGTGTTACTGGCTAGCTAGGTGTTCAGCCAGCATGGAACAAAAGGTGGGAGTGGGTCGGTCAAAACACAGACACAGTTGTCAGGTCAACACATGGGTCAGTGCTGCTGTGTTACTGGCTAGCTAGGTGTTCAGCCAGCATGGAACAAAAGGTGGGAGTGGGTCGGTCAAAACACAGACACAGTTGTCAGGTCAACACATGGGTCAGTGCTGCTGTGTTACTGGCTAGCTAGGTGTTCAGCCAGCATGGAACAAAAGGTGGGAGTGGGTCGGTCAAAACACAGACACAGTTGTCAGGTCAACACATGGGTCAGTGCTGCTGTGTTACTGGCTAGCTAGGTGTTCAGCCAGCATGGAACAAAAGGTGGGAATGGGTCGGTCAAAACACAGACACAGTTGTCAGGTCAACACATGGGTCAGTGCTGCTGTGTTACTGGCTAGCTAGGTGTTCAGCCAGCATGGAACAAAAGGTGGGAGTGGGTCGTTCTAAACACAGACACAGTTGTCAGGTCAACACATGGGTCAGTGCTGCTGTGTTACTGGCTAGCTAGGTGTTCAGCCAGCATGGAACAAAAGGTGGGAGTGGGTCGGTCAAAACACAGACACAGTTGTCAGGTCAACACATGGGTCAGTGCTGCTGTGTTACTGGCTAGCTAGGTGTTCAGCCAGCATGGAACAAAAGGTGGGAGTGGGTCGTTCTAAACACAGACACAGTTGTCAGGTCAACACATGGGTCAGTGCTGCTGTGTTACTGGCTAGCTAGGTGTTCAGCCAGCATGGAACAAAAGGTGGGAGTGGGTCGGTCAAAACACAGACACAGTTGTCAGGTCAACACATGGGTCAGTGCTGCTGTGTTACTGGCTAGCTAGGTGTTCAGCCAGCATGGAACAAAAGGTGGGAGTGGGTCGTTCTAAACACAGTTGTCAGGTCAACACATGGGTCAGTGCTGCTGTGTTACTGGCTAGCTAGGTGTTCAGCCAGCATGGAACAAAAGGTGGGAGTGGGTCCTTCTAAACACAGTTGTCAGGTCAACACATGGGTCAGTGCTGCTGTGTTACTGGCTAGCTAGGTGTTCAGCCAGCATGGAACAAAAGGTGGGAGTGGGTCGTTCTAAACACAGTTGTCAGGTCAACACATGGGTCAGTGCTGCTGTGTTACTGGCTAGCTAGGTGTTCAGCCAGCATGGAACAAAAGGTGGGAGTGGGTCGTTCTAAACACAGTTGTCAGGTCAACACATGGGTCAGTGCTGCCGTGAACCGCATCACGTGAGACATGCCAAACGGGAGATGTATTTTTTTTTTGTATGATTTCATTGGTGCAATTTCAATGTTGTTTGAGTTGCTTTGTGCATCACCAAGTTAGCTTGAGATGATTTTACTGCAACCCTGGTCACTGCATCCAAATTACTTGACACACAGTAGATGTTTCAAAATTCATGAATATAATCTCCCCGCCCACTCAGCCTGTCACTTCAAACTTCCTGGTACTTAGCCAAGAGAGAAAAAGTACTTTTCAGAATGACTGTTCAGGACCTTTAAGTATTGTTGAGTCCCTCAGAGTGAGATTCTTACGTCTGGTTTGCGGGCCTGTATCTGGCTGTGTCTGGCATTGGCCTCTCCTATCTCATCAATACTCTCTGGACGAGAGGACAACGTCTCCATGGCCCCAGTCACAAAACTGTCTATGTCTAGGGTATGTCCTGGAGGGGGGGGGGGGGGAAAGTAAAGAACAAAGAAAAGAAAATGAAAGGGAAAGAGAAAACATGTCACATATGAACTAAACTGTGGTAAAGCCCCTGCACAAAAGACACATCAACAATCATACATTGGTGTCACTAGGAGATTTGCATATATACATTTGAGTTAAACGCATTTATTTCAAGTGTAAATCCAGGCTTTACCTTGTATGGACTTTCTGAGGGACATCAGCAGGGTGTCAAACAGTCTCTGGATGAGGTCATCAATCACTGCCTTCACTGGCTCACAGTTCACTGTGATACAGTCAACCTTCTCCAGACTGAAAGAGACAAAACGCTTTTACCACGACTGTAACAGATCAATGGAAGCTATGTGGCCTGTGGGCGGCTGTGTACCTGGGCAGGCGCTCTGACTCCTTCCCTCTGGCCTTCAAGGCCTTGAAGTTCCTCTCCCAGTCCTGGACAGACGATAGCTGCTTCTCCACCAACAAGTCCATGTCAACCTGGCCCAGCACCACCCACTCCTACAGAGAGAACACAAAGATAGATATACACTAACACACCGCCCGGGCAACGAAGGAGTGGCTTCGTAAGAAGCATTTCAAGGTCCTGGAGTGGCCTAGCCAGTCTCCAGATCTCAACCCCATAGAAAATCTTTGGAGGGAGTTGAAAGTCTGTGTTGCCCAGCAACAGCCCCAAAACATCACTGCTCTAGAGGAGATCTGCATGGAGGAATGGGCCAAAATACCAGCAACAGTGTGTGGAAACCCTGTGAAGACTTACAGAAAGCGTTTGACCTCTGTCATTGCCAACAAAGGGTATATAACAAAGTATTGAGAAACTGTTGTTATTGACCAAATACTTATTTTCCACCATAATTTGCAAATAAATTCATTAAAAATCCTACAATGTGATCTTCTGGATTTTTTTTCTTGTTTTGTCTGTCATAGTTGAAGTGTACCTATGATGAAAATTACAGGCCTCTCTCATCTTTTTAAGTGGGAGAACTTGCACAATTGGTGGCTGACTAAATACTTTTTTGCCCCACTGTATACACAGATATACACTGAGTGTACATGCTCCTCTTCAATCAGTGTAAATGAAGGGAAGGAGACAGGTTAAAGAATGATTTGTAAGCTTGAGACAATTGAGACATGGATTGTGTATGTGTGTCATTCAGAGGGTGAATGGGCAAGACAAAATATTTAAGTGCCTTTGAACGGGGTATGGTAGTAGGTGCCAGGCACACCGGTTTGTGCCAAGAACTGCAACGCTGCTGGGTTTTTCACGCTCAACAGTTTCCCATGTGTAATAAGAATGGTCCACCACCCAAAGGACATCCAGTCAACTTGACACAACTGTGGGAAGCATTGGAGTCAACATGGGCCAGCATCCCTGTGGAATGCTTTCAACACCTTGTAGAGTCCATCCCCTGACAAACTGAGGAAGTTCTGAGGGCAAAGGGGGTGAAACTCAATGTTAAAAAGGTGTTCCTAATGTTTTGAAAACTCACTGTACATTAGACATTACATACACAGACATTACAAACATTATACACACGTACATTATATATAAAGATAGACATTATACACAGATACAGACATTATATACACAAACATACATTAGAATTATTATATACACAGATAGACATTACAGACATTATATAAACAGAGATATTAGAGACATTATATAGACAGACATACATTATATACACAGACAGACATTACATACATTATATACACAGACGGATATTACCGATATTATAGAGACAGAGAGACAGACATTATATAACCAGACAGACATTATACACTGCTCAAAAAAATAAAGGGAACACTTAAACAACACAATGTAACTCCAAGTCAATCACACTTCTGTGAAATCAAACTGTCCACTTAGGAAGCAACACTGATTGACAATAAATGTCACATGCTGTTGTGCAAATGCAATAGACAACAGGTGGAAATTATAGGCAATTAGCAAGACACCCCCAATAAAGGAGTGGTTCTGCAGGTGGTGACCACAGACCACTTCTCAGTTCCTATGCTTCCTGGCTGATGTTTTGGTCACTTTTGAATGCTGGCGGTGCTTTCACTCTAGTGGTAGCATGAGAGGGAGTCTACAACCCACACAAGTGGCTCAGGTAGTGCAGCTCATCCAGGATGGCACATCAATGCGAGCTGTGGCAAGAAGGTTTGCTGTGTCTGTCAGCGTAGTGTCCAGAGCATGGAGGCGCTACCCGGAGACAGGCCAGTACATCAGGAGATGTGGAGGAGGCCGTAGGAGGGCAACAACCCAGCAGCAGGACCGCTACCTCCGCCTTTGTGCAAGAAGGAGCAGGAGGAGCACTGCCAGAGCCCTGCAAAATGACCTCCAGCAGGCCACAAATGTGCATGTGTCTACTCAAACGGTCAGAAACATTTGCCAGAGAACACCAAGATTGGCAAATTCGCCACTGGCGCCGTGTGCTCTTCACAGATGAAAGCAGGTTCACACTGAGCACGTGACAGACGTGACAGAGTCTGGAGACGCCGTGGAGAATGTTCTGCTGCCTGCAACATCCTCCAGCATGGTCAGTCATGGTGTGTGGGTGGCATTTCTTTGGGGGACCGCACAGCCCTCCATGTGCTCGCCAGAGGTAGCCTGACTGCCATTAGGTACCGAGATGAGATCCTCAAGATCCCTTGTGAGACCATATGCTGGTGCGGTTGGCCCTGGGTTCCTCCTAATGCAAGACCTCATGTGGCTGGAGTGTGTCAGCAGTTCCTGCAAGAGGAAGGCATTGATGCTATGGACTGGCCCGCCCGTTCACCAGACCTGAATCCAATTGTGCACATCATGTCTCGCTCCATCCAGCAACGCCACGTTGCACCACAGATTGTCCGGGAGTTGGCGGATGCTTTAGTCCAGGTCTGGGAGGAGATCCCTCAGGAGACCATCCGCCACCTCATCAGGAGCATGCCAGGCGTAGGGAGGAATACAGGCATGTGGAGGCCACACACACTACTGAGCCTCATTTTCACTTGTTTTAAAGACATTACATCAAAGTTGGATCAGCCTGTAGTGTGGTTTTCCACTTTAATTTTGAGTGTGACTCCAAATCCAGACCTCCATGGGTTGATACATTTTATTTCCATTGATAATTTGTGTGATTTTGTCGTCAGCACATTCAACTATGTAAAGAAGAAAGTATTTAATAAGAATAGTTCATTCATTCAGATCTATGATGTGTTATTTTAGTGTTCCCTTTATTTTTTTGAGCAGTGTATAAACAGACAGACATTATATAAACAGACAGACATTACATACATTATATACACAGACATACATTATATACACACAGACAGACATTATAGACATATACACAGACAGACATTATAGACATTATATACACAGATAGACATTACAGACATTATATACACAGACAGACAGACATTACAGACATTATATACACAGATAGACATTACAGACATTATATACACAGACAGACAGACATTACAGACATTATATACACAGACAGACATTATATACACAGACAGACAGACATTACAGACATTATATACACAAACAGACATTATATACACAGACAGACATTATATACACAAACAGACATTATATACACAGACAGATATTACATACACAGACATTACAGTTGTGGCCAAAAGTTTTGAGAATGACACAAATATTAATGTCCAAGTCTGCTGCCTCAGTGTCTCTAGATATTTTTGTCAGATGTTACTATGGAATACTGAAGTATAATTACAAGCATTTCATAAGTGTTTTATTGACAGTTACATGAAGTTGATGCAAAGAGTCAATATTTGCAGTGTTGACCCTTCTTTTTCAAGACCTCTACAATTGGCCCTGGCATGCTGTCAATTAACTTCTGGGCCACATCCTGACTGATGGCAGCCCATTCTTGCATAATCAATGCTTGGAGTTTGTCAGAATTTGTGGGGTTTTGTTTGTCCACCCACCTCTTGAAGATTGACCACAAGTTCTCAATGGGATTAAGGTCTGGGGAGTTTCCTGGCCATGGACCCAAAACATCGATGTTTTGTTCCCTGAGCCACTTAGTTATCACTTTTGCCTTGTGGCAAGGTGCTCCATCATGCTGGAAAAGGCATTGTTTGTCACCAAACTGTTCCTGGATGGTGGGAGAAGTTGCTCTCGGAGGATGTGCCATTCTTTATTCAAGGCTGTTCTTAGGCAAAATTGTGAGTGAGCCCACTCCCTTGGCTGAGAAGCAACCCCACACATGAATGGTCTCAGGATGCTTTACTGTTGGCATGACACAGGACTAATGATAGAGCTCACCTTGTCTTCTCCGACAAGCTTTTTTCCAGATGCCCCAAACAATCGGAAAGGGGATATATCATATATATATATATATATATATATATATATTTCTATCAGTCCTCAGCAGTCCAATCCCTGCACCTTTTGCAGAATATCAGTCTGTCCCTGATGTTTTTCCTGGAGAGAAGTGGCTTCTTTGCTGCCCTTCTTGACACCAGGCCATCCTCCAAAAGTCTTTGCCTCACTGTGCGTGCAGATGCACTCACACCTGCCTGCTGCCATTCCTGAGCAAGCTCTGTACAGGTGGTGCCCCGATCCCGCAGCTGAATCAACTTTAGGAGACGGTCCTGGCGCTTGCTGGACTTTCTTGGGCGCCCTGAAGCCTTCTTCGCAACAATTGAACCGCTCTCCTTAAAGTTCTTGATGATCTGATAAATGGTTAATTTAGGTGCATTCTTACTGGCAGCAATATCCTTGCCTGTGAAGCCCTTTTTGTGCAAAGCAATGATGACGGCACGTGTTTCCTTGCAAGTAACCATGGTTGACAGAGGAAGAACAATGATTCCAAGCACCACCCTCCTTTTGAAGCTTCCAGTCTGTTATTCAAACTCAATCAGCTGGAAAGAGTGATCTCCAGCCTTGTCGACACTCACACCTGTGTTAACAAGAGAATCACTGACATGATGTCAGCTGGTCCTTTTGTGGCAGGGCTAAAATGCAGTGACATTTTTTTTTGGGGGGGGGGGATTAGATTCATTTGCATGGCTAAGAGGGACTTTGCAATTAATTGCGATCCATCTGATCACCCTTCATAACATTCTGGAGTATATGCAAATTGCCATCATACAAACTGAGGCAGCAGACTTTGAAAATAAATATTTGTGTCATTCTCAAAACCTTTGTCCACGACTGTATATAAACACAGACATTAAATAAACAGACAGACATGATATACCCAGACAGACATTACAGACATTATATACACAGACAGACATTATATACACAGACAGACATTATATACACAGACAGACATTATATACCCAGACAGACATTACAGACATTATATACACAGACAGACATTATATACACAGACAGACATTATATACACAGACAGACATTATATACCCAGACAGACATTACAGACATTATATACACAGACAGACATTATATACACAGACAGACATTACAGACATTATATACACAGACAGACATTATATACCCAGACAGACATTACAGACATTATATACACAGACAGACATTATATACACAGACAGACATTATATACACAGACAGACATTATATACCCAGACAGACATTACAGACATTATATACACAGACAGACATTATATACACAGACAGACATTATATACCCAGACAGACATTATATACACAGACAGACATTATATACCCAGACAGACATTACAGACATTATATACACAGACAGACATATAAACAGACAGATATATTAGACATTATATACACAGACAGACATTACAGACAGACAGACATTACAGACATTATATACACAGACAGACATGATATACCCAGACAGACATTACAGACATTATATACACAGACAGACATTAAATAAACAGACAGACATGATATACCCAGACAGACATTAAATAAACAGACAGACATGATATACCCAGACAGACATTACAGACATTATATACACAGACAGACATTATATACACAGACAGACATGATATACCCAGACAGACATTACAGACATTATATACACAGACAGACATTATATACCCAGACAGACATTACAGACATTATATACACAGACAGACATTATATACACAGACAGACATTATATACCCAGACAGACATTACAGACATTATATACACAGACAGACATTATATACACAGACAGACATTATATACACAGACAGACATTATATACCCAGACAGACATTACAGACATTATATACACAGACAGACATATAAACAGACAGATATATTAGACATTATATACACAAACAGACATTACAGACAGACAGACATTACAGACATTATATACACAGACATGATATACCCAGACAGACATTACAGACATTATATACACAGACAGACATTATATACACAGACAGACATTACAGACATTATATACACAGACAGACATATAAACAGACAGATATATTAGACATTATATACACAGACAGACATTACAGACAGACAGACATTACAGACATTATATACACAGACAGATATATTAGACATTACAGACATGATATACACAGACAGATATTACAGACATTATATACACAGACAGACATTATATACACAGACAGATATTATATAAACAGACAGACATTACAGACATTATATACACAGACAGATATTATATAAACAGACAGATATTACAGACATTATATATACAGATAGACGTGGATCAGGTGGAGACTAGATGGACTTTGATTTGGCTTGACTTGTGTCTTCCTCACATAAAGCCATTCAGTCAGTTTGTGTGTATGTGTCTAATCTGGACCACATGTGCGTGTGTTGATTGAGTTTCTGTGCGGGAGGTGACAGAAACTGTGGTGAACCACATTACTTTCATGAGTGGTAGAAAAGGCAGAAGAAAGCTTTGCTTTTGGGGACAGGGGGTTTCCCTCCTAAAACCACAGGACGCATAAAAGGACACTGAAAAGACTACCGCTGTACCACTAGAAGGGAAATTAAACCCTGTGTCAAAATAAAACCATGCCAGAAATACAACAATTACCCCAAATGTACTCAAATCAAGGAGGTATTCTTTTTAAAAGACAGAATCCTGGTACATTAGTTAATGACGGATATTCCAATACAGTCAACCACTGAGCAACACTAACACACACACACCTTAAACTTGTCCTGAACGCCCAGCAGCCGGCTGAAGAGGTCCTCTGCTTTGCGGAAGATGGTGAGGAAGCCTGATGCGTTCCTGTCAATCATGACGCTGAAGATGAGCTCCTCCCCCTGGGCGCTGACTCCTTTGAACTGGTTCGGGATAGAGATGAACCTCTTCATCTCTCTGAAGTACTTGGCCCTCACCTCCTCAAAAGGAGGACGGAACTGAAGACGACCCTGCCTAAAGATGGGGACGACAGCAGAGCAGAGATTATACGTTTGACTATTTTACAATGCAGTATATTATATTACCGTAGGAGAGAGAGACAGAAAGAGACAAAAAGAGACAAAGAGAGAGAGAGAGAGAGAGACAAAGACAAAGAGAGAGAGACAAAGAGAGAGAGAGGCAGAGACAAAGAGAGAGAGACAAAGACAAAGAGAGCGAGACAAAGAGAGAGAAAGGCAGAGACAAAGAGAGAGAGACAAAGAGAGATAGAGGCAGAGACAAAGAGAGAGACAAAGAGTGAGAGGCAGAGACAAAGAGAGATACAAAGAGAGAGAGAGGCAGAGACAAAGACAGAGAGACAAAGAGAGAGAGAGGCAGAGACAAAGAGAGAGAGAGGCAGAGACAAAGAGAGAGAGACAAAGAGAGAGAGAGGCAGAGACAAAGAGAGAGAGAGGCAGAGACAAAGAGAAAGAGAGGCAGAGACAAAGAGAGAGAGAGGCAGAGACAAAGAGAGAGAGAGGCAGAGACAAAGAGAGAGAGACAAAGAGAGAGAGAGACAAAGAGAGAGAGAGACAAAGAGAGAGAGAGAGAGAGACAAAGAGAGAGAGAGAGAGACAAAGAGAGAGAGAGAGACAAAGAGAGAGAGAGAGAGACACAAAGAGAGACACAAAGAGAGAGAGACACAAAGAGAGAGACACAAAGAGAGAGACACAAAGAGAGAGACACAAAGAGAGAAAGACAAAGAGAGAGAGAGACAAAGAGAGAGAGAGACAAAGAGAGAGAGACACAAAGAGAGAGACAGAGAGAGAGACAAAGAGACAAAGAGAGAGAGTGGCAGAGACAAAGAGAGAGAGAGGCAGAGACAAAGAGAAAGAGAGGCAGAGACAAAGAGAGAGAGAGGCAGAGACAAAGAGAGAGAGAGGCAGAGAGAGAGAGAGAGGCAGAGACAGAGAGAGAGAGGCAGAGACAGAGAGAGAGAGGCAGAGACAGAGAGAGAGAGGCAGAGACAGAGAGAGAGAGGCAGAGACAGAGAGAGAGAGGCAGAGACAAAGAGGCAGAGACAAAGAGAGAGAGACCGAGAGAGAGACAGAGAGACAAAGAGAGACCGAGAGAGAGACCGAGAGAGAGACAAAGAGAGACCGAGAGAGAGACAAAGAGAGACCGAGAGAGAGACAAAGAGAGACCGAGAGAGAGACAAAGAGAGACCGAGAGAGAGACAAAGAGAGACCGAGAGAGAGACCGAGAGAGAGACAGAGTGCCACTAACTTGAAAGTGAGGTCTATGTGTATCTCAGGCAGGTTCTTGTTGAGAGCCTCCAGTCCAGTCTGGTACTGATGTTCCAGGGCCTTGTACAGCTGGTGGTTCCAGTGCTGCCTCCAGGCCTTCATCTCCCCTGACCTGAACCCCTACATCACCAAACACACAATCAACATCAAATAGCAGACAGGAGTTAAGACGTTCTAACCAAACATACCCTCATCACTTTCCGGCCGTGTGGTCCAGTGCTGCAAGGAAAGACCTAGTTAAGCTGCAGCTGGCCCAGAACAGATCGACACGTCTTGTCCTTCATTGTAATCAGAGGGCTGATGTAAATACTATACATGCCAGTCTCTCTTGGTTCAGAGTTGAGGGGAGACTGACTGCATCACTTGTTATTTTTATGAGAAACATTAATGTGTTGAAATCCCAAATTGTTTGCATAGTCAACTTACACACAGCTCTGACACACACACTTACCTCACCAGACATGCCACCAGGGGTCTTTACACAGTTCCCAAATCCAGAACAAATTCAAGAAAGCGTACAGTATTATATAGAGCCATTATTGCATGGAACTTCCATCCATCTCATATTGCTCAAATAAACAGCAAACCTGGTTTCAAAAAACAGATAAAGCAACACCTCCCGGCACAACACCTCTCACCATATTTGACCCAGATAGTGTGTGTGTATTCCTTGATATGTAGGCTACATGTGCATTTTTTAAAATATATGTAGTTCTGTCCTTGAGCTGTTCTTGTCTATTAATGTTCTGTATTATGTCATTCTGTATTTTGTTTTATGTTTTGTGTTGAACACCAGGAAGAGTAGCTGCTGTTTTTGGAACAGCTAATGGGGATCCTAATGAAACACCAAATACTAAACACAGACCTTTATAACTCTTACCCTAATCTCAGCTCTCTAGCCAGACTCCCTACCATTCTCGTGGTTACCTGTGCCTCCAGTGTGGCGACCCCGGTGCGTAGCTCCTGTAAGCCATCCTTCCAGCGCTGCTGGTGCCTCAGCAGGTCCACAGTCATCAGGGCCACCACCTTCTCAGTGAAGTCTGTGTGCCACTTCCTCAGTTTCCGGTTCTCAGTGGAGAGTCTCTCTGCGGCAGACTGGAGTTTTCCAATGTACACCTCCAGCTCTTTGGGATTATCCCAGGTGATCTGCAGCTTCCCGCCAGAGTCCCGGGGTTGGGACCGTGGATTCTGCTGCATTGGGAAAAGGGACAGGATATTTGAAATGGTTTTCCTTAAAGCATTTGGTTGGGGCGGGAGGTGGTGGTGGTAACAGATCTATAAGCCTATGGATGAGTCAGTACCTTGATGACCTGCTCAAAGGCCAGGGCGTAGCTGAGCATCATGGGTCTCTGAGAGGAGATCATCTGCTGGTCGATGGTGTTGTAGAAATGGGCCACCTGCCAGAGACAAACACAGAGTCACATCTAAACATAAATAAAATACAGGACGTGGGTCCATGTGTGTGTGTAAAACAGTGTGTGTGTGTGTGTGTGTGTGTGTGTGTGTGTGTGTGTGTGTGTGTGTGTGTCCTTGCCTGTTTGAGGATGATGGCCTGTCTGTAGAACTTGTCTGCGGTGTTGGCAGCCTGCTGGATCTTGGCTGGGATGGGGAAGCCAAGGGCTGACAGCTGTCTGACCTCCCTCAGCAGAGTCACCAGACGGTCAGAGTACTGGATCTTCAGCTTTCCATCTATATGGTCCAGCTCCATCACACGGTTACTGGCCTGAAGACTGGAGGGAGGGAGAACAGTGGGTTTATTATACAGTATTAATACAGAATGGATGGACTGATGGACAAATTGCTGTATGGTTCTCAACTGACCTGATGCCAGACTTTGGGTCAGAGAGGCCAGAGAGGATGTCTCTGGACCAGTCATCAAACTGTTCCTGTTCGTAGGCCCGTAGAACCTCCAGCAGGTCGTCACAGAACCGCAGGAACGAGTGGAACCCTGACAGGTCTGACAGCAGAGCCTGCGCTATCTTGATGGAGTCCTCCACCTCAGGTACAAACAGTCAGCCGATCAATCAACACACACACACACACACACACACACACACACACACACACACACACACACACACACACACACACACACACACACACACACACACACACAGAGAGAGAGAAAGAGACGAACTGCACACACACCTTATGGAGAAGCTGGCGGACCCATACAATGTTGTTGACGACCTCAGGGAGATTCCGGCCAGCCAGGGGGCCGGACTTTTCTCCCGGGGCGCCATGGCAACGACCCTCAAAGTCTGTCCGCAGCACTGGGAGGGGTCAAAGGTCAATTCATGATTAGGACATGAGGGGTGACATCACAAACAACATGACATAGTCTCTGAAGTACTGAACTCCTATTGACCCTTGATGTATTCCAGCAGTCTGGCCAGCAGAGTCTCCCTCTCTGACTGCAGCTCCTTGCTGACGTTGGGTCGTCTGATCAGCTCCTTGTGCTTCTGAAACACCTGAAGCAGCTGTAAACACAAGTTCAATGAATTAATAATGAGGTCAGCATTTTCAAAACAATGAAATTCAACTTCATGTAACTAGACAAGTGATGTTCTGACCTGCTGTGGGTTGTCCTGTACATCTGCTATGTAGGCCTTCAGTCTGCCTGCCACCTCCTGCTCTGCTGGGGCGATGGCTCGCTCAAACTGGGCTACTGCCGCCCTCCACAGAGGCTACAGCAGAGAGAGAGAGAAACGTCAACCAGCTCAGGTAACTCCGTAAACATTAAAGCTTCTAATATGTAGTTCTGTCATTTTACATACTCCCTCTCTCTCTGTCTTTCAAATTCAATTTAAGGGGCGTTATTGGCATGGGAAGCATATGTTTACATTGCCAAAGCAAGTGAGGTAGATAAACAATACAAAAATGAACAGCAAAATAAATCTCAATTTCAATTCATATGTTCACATTGGCAACGCAAGTCATATTATGTCTATACACAGTGTTGTAATGATGTAAACGGTTAAAGTACAAAAGGGAAAATAAATAAACATAAATATGGGTTGTATTTACAATGGTGTTGGTTCTTCACTGGTTGACCTTTTCTTATGGCAAAACGGTCAGAAATCTGGCACACTGTGGTATTTCACCCAATGGATACGGGAGATGATCAAAATTGGATTTGTTCTTTGTGGGTCTGTGTAATCTGAGGGAAATATGTGTCTCTAATATGGTCATACATTTGGCAGGAGGTTAGGAAGTGCAGCTCAGTTTCCACCTCATTTTGTGGGCAGTGTGCACATAAGCCTGTCTTCTCTTGAGAGCCATGTCTGCCTACGGCGGCCTTTCTCAATAGCAAGGCTACGCTCACTGAGTCTGTACATAGTCAAAGCTTTCCTTAAGTTTGGGTCAGTCACAGTGGTCAGGTATTCTGCCACTGTGTACTCTCTGTTTAGGGCCAAATATCATTCTAGTTTGGGTCAGTCACAGTGGTCAGGTATTCTGCCACTGTGTACTCTCTGTTTAGGGCCAAATATCATTCTAATTTTCTCTGTTGTTTTGTAAATTCTTTCCAATGCGTCAAGTAATTATCTTTTTATTTTCTCATGGTTTGGTTGGGTCTAATTGTGTTGTTGTCCTGGGGCTCTGTGGGGTGTGTTTGTGTTTGTGAACAGAGCCCCAGGACCAGCTTGCTTAGGGGTCTCTTCTCCAGGTTCATCTCTCTGTAGGTGATGGCTTTGTTATGGAAGGTTTGTGAATCGCTTCCTTTTAGGTGGTTGTAGAATTTAACGGCTCTTTTCTGGATTTTGATAATTAGTGGGTATCGGACTAATTCTACCCTGCATGTATTATTTGGTGGTTTACGTTGTACACCAAATATATTTTTGCAGAATTCTGTATGCAGAGTCTCTATTTGTGAATTGTTAGTTGGTGAGCAGACTCCAGACCTCACAACCATAAAGGGCAATGGGCTCTATGACCAATTCAAGTATTTTTAGCCAGATCCTAATTGGTTTGTCGAATTTTATGTTCCTTTTGATGGCATAGAAAGCCCTTCTTGCCTTGTCTCTCAGATTGTTCACAGTTTTGTGGAAGTTATCTGTGGCGCTGATGTTTAGGCCGAGGTGTGCATAGTTTTTTGTGAGCTCTAGGTGTCACGACTTCTGCCGAAGTCGTTGCCTCTCCTTGTTCGGGCGGTGCTCGGCGTTCGACGTCACCGGTCTTCTAGCCATCATTGATCCATTTTTCATTTTCCATTGGTTTTGTCTTGTCTTCCCACACACCTGTTTTCAATCCCATTCATTACCTGTTGTGTATTTAACCCCCTGTTTCCCCTCATGTCTTTGTCAGAGATTGTTTATTGTCAGTGTAGTGTTTTTTGTATAGGTGCGCAACGGGTCTTCGTACCCATATTTGTTTATATTCATTTTTCTATTTAGTGTTATGGAGCATGTTACTTTGGACATTTATTAAAAGACTCCATTTTACACTCCGTTTGACTCTCCTGCACCTGACTTCCCTGCCACCTATACACATATATCTGACACTAGGGCAACGGTGTATAGATGGACTTTGGCAACTGGACCTTTTTTGGAACACCATTATCTTTGTCTTACTGAGATTTACTGTCAGGGCTCAGGTCTGACAGAATCTGTGCAGAAGATCTAGGTGCTACTGTTGGCCCTTCTTGGTTGGGGACAGAAGCACCAGATCATCGGCAAACAGAAGACATTTGACTTCAGATTCTAATAGGGTGAAGTGTCAGGTGCTGAAGTCTGTTTGTTGCCAATTTGTTGACATACCTCAGTATAGGGGTTGTAGTGTAAGGGGTTGAGGCCAGAGAAGGGTTCAAATACGCGAGCCAAGGCCTGCTGTTTTACTCCAGGCAGCAGACGAAGCAGCTTCTCATGGACCATACGGATCGTCACCACCTGAGACACACATCCACACACACAGGTCAGAGTTTGTCAAGAACTGTACGGATCGTCACCGCCTGAGACACACATCCACACACACAGGTCAGAGTTTGTCAAGAACTGAACGGATCGTCACCACCTGAGACACACATCCACACACACAGGTCAGAGTTTGTCAAGAACTGTAAGGATCGTCACCACCAGAGACACATCCACACACACAGGTCAGAGTTTGTCAAGAACTGTACGGATCGTCACCACCAGAGACACACATCCACACACACAGGTCAGAGTTTGTCAAGAACTGTACGGATCGTCACCACCTGAGACACACATCCACACACACAGGTCAGAGTTTGTCAAGAACTGTACGGATCGTCACCACCAGAGACACATCCACACACACAGGTCAGAGTTTGTCAAGAACTGTACGGATCGTCACCACCTGAGACACACATCCACACACACAGGTCAGAGTTTGTCAAGAACTGTACGGATCGTCACCACCTGAGACACACAGGTCAGAGTTTGTCAAGAACTGAACGGATCGTCACCACCTGAGACACACATCCACACACACAGGTCAGAGTTTGTCAAGAACTGTACGGATCGTCACCACCTGAGACACACATCCACACACACAGGTCAGAGTTTGTTAAGAACTGAACGGATCGTCACCTCCTCAGAAAGAGAAGTGGTGAAGGATGAGTCACAGACAGTCATACATGTCAAATATACAGTACACACACACACACACGTCATTAAGTCATATGGTAAAGCTTCATCAGTAACCTCAGGATAGAATATCAGGAACATTGTCACTTAAGAAAAAAAGGAAGTGGGGTGTAGTGACTTAGTCAAAAGGATCTATGAAGAGGGAGTGCATGGCTATCCTATACTTCCTGATATACAATTATGACAATGATGTTAATGACACTGAGAAGGATTGACAGCTGGTGCATCTGACCTCATCCAGTCTCTGAGCCAGGCTGTGCAGGGCCTGTGGGCGATGCTTGTCTCCCTTCCAGGGGTAAGGGGCGTATCTCTTCCACACCTGTCCACTCAGGTGCTCACAGGCCGACACCCACTGCTCACAGATGACCAGGCCGACTCTCAGGCTCTCCCTCACAGACAGGAACGGGTCCAAAAAGAGTTTCACACCACTCAGTTTCTTCTGCACGTACCTGCCCAGCGCACCACCTGACACACATAAACACACAGTCAGAAACACAAGCCATGGCAGGCCTTCTGGAATAACGCACCACCACCATAATAAATACAGTAGCTCTCTGACAGCTCATTTTCAGCTCTAGGCGTGGGCATCTGTGAGCAGTGGGTGTGGGCCTGTGTGTGTGTGTGTGTCATACCGATGACGTCCATGAGTCTGAGCATGCGTGTCTCAGGAAAAGGATCATGGTCGTTCTGCCTCCACACGTCATCCAGTGTGTCTCTGCTCACCTCCACCAGCTCCACAGCATCAGCCAGACAGACACCATCCAGACCACTGTAGTCCTGATACACACAGAGGGATGAGACGGTCAACATGCTCACTCACCCCTTCCTTCCTTCCTTCCTCTTTCGTCCATCATAGGTTGATGGTGACCATGACATGATTGATTGGGATGAGTCTGGGGTATGGTGAGTGAGCAGATGGCTGATGAGGACAATCTGAGCCGGGAACATTCTTTACTTTACTGCCTTAATTGTCCCCTTGGGGGAAATTTGTGGCAGTATCATACACAATAAAAATGGACAATACACAATAGAACTTCATGACAGTAATATACAGTATGAGAAGCCTGCTGGTCTTTGTGATTGGATCGGGACATTAGCCCATGCTATTTAGGAGGGATATCACATTTGGCACAAATGATTGTCTAGTCCTGTTTTTTTTCACTCTTTGGCACACTGGACATGATATAATGGTAGTAGACATGCAGTCCATGCCTTCTCTATGGGCTTGAAGAGCTCAGAGAAGTGTGCGGCCCTCTCTCTCACAGTGCTCCTGTCCCCAGACTCAGAGAGATCCGCCCAGTACTGGAATTCATCCACCGGGGTCAGGATACCTGCACAGACAGAAGAACACACCTTTTAACTATGATTAGACCGGGGATCGTTGTTGCTCTTGTGTCTTGATATTATTTGATGTAATTCCCCTGTTACATTTTGATGTACTAGTAGATATATCCTAGGCTGAGGGGTTTGCTAAAGCTCATAGAGATCCAGATCCAGGCTATTCTGAATCATGTGATGAGCAGTGTGCACCCACCCAGGATGTCATCTTCCCCTGGACTCCTCTTGCCAGAGTCTTCTGTTCCAGCCCTGCGGACCACAGAGCCTAGCCCCTGCTCCAGCTCACTTAGCAGGCCCGCAAGCTTAGGGTCAAATGCTGAGCTCCACCGCTCATCCTTGAATAAGGGAATACATTTTTTAAAATCTATAAAACACACCTGTAACACACACCTGCAAGGTATAAAGGTATTACCTCTTTAGTACACAGGTATATATGTTCATCACACAGGCAACCGATCCCACCTTGAGTAGCATAGGGGCGAACACCTGTCGCACGGCCTGGTAGAGGGTACTGATAGGAGACTCTAGCATGGAGGACACCAGGACATTCTGGTGCAGGTTCTCCTCTGTTATCACTGTGGGACGCAGCTTGAAGAACACTAGCACCTTCTCTCTGCTGTACCCAGCCTCAATCTTTAAACAGCCATAACAAAAAGCAGAAAAAAATAGGATATTGGTTAGGTCAATTTCAATTATGTAGGAACAAAATTATAAAGTCCATAGCTAAGTTCCTGGTTAACAAGAAAACGTCTGTTCTTATCTTGGTAGATGTGAACAAAGAAAGAAGTGTATGTTCATCAATGTGTGTGTTTTACAATATTACTAATTGGATATGATATGTTTTATTGTCTAGTATACCTTGTTTGACAGGCACAGGTCATTCTCGTGTTTGTTGACAGCAAGCACGAATTCGTTCCCATCATCTAAGAAGTTGTTGAGTTCCTCAGACCCAACCAGGGATGCAGACGGCTTTAGGCCGAAGTAGTTCCCTGTCGTGGTGAGGACGAACTGCTTGCGGGCGTCATCCGAGCCGTGAGGCATCTCTCACTTCTTGTTTTGTGGCCAATTGAACAGATTGTTTTCGGATTCACTGGTGGAAAAAAACAGCTAATGTCATACTCTGACGATGTCACACATCCCTACCTGGGCTAACCAAAAGTATGTCAAGCCAAACCACTTGTTACTCACTAGCTAGCTGCATTGCTAAGCTAGCTATTTATCTTAAAAACCGTAGTCCATAAACGTCCAATAACGTACCGTCAGCAAACTGACGGCCAGTTGTAAAGACGAAACGCACTGGCATCACTGAGGTATATATGAACTGGCATGTTATGGCGTTTGCGATCTACCTGGAAAGCTAACGACCTGGGTAGGTAGCTAGTTAGCGTAGCTATCATGCTACCTATAGCTAGCAAGTTCATAACAGTTTCATCTAGCTAGCTAGATACCGTACTTACGGGTTAAAGAGGTCGCTTCGACTATAAGACCGAATGTGGACATCAAAGCACTAAATTATATCTGCAACGTAAAAACTAACATTACTATCCCAATTTTAGGCGAGTGGGTACTTCTGCACAATCTGCAGTTGATGTCTTGTTTCTGCACCAAGAGTGAAGCTGGCGTAGTTACCATTGAAACTACGGCAGCTACGTAGCTAGCTATCTGAACTGCAGTGCTCACTGGTTGGCTACGTAAAATGTTTTTAAAGTGCCTTAGCTATCCGTGGTAAGCCACTGGCAGAGAGAAGGGCTTCGACTTTAGTGTTGTCATGTACACCGAATACATACAGCAGGTCTAAAACTGTACAGTGAAACTAGCTTTTATGAGGTCTTTCCAACAATGCAGAAGAACAGTAATGGATTCTCTAGCGGAAAAAGCAGCTAATATCAAAGTGAATCACACTGTCACACATCCTGCAAAAAAATATGGCAAACTTTTAGGGTAGCTACTTTGCTAAGCTAGAGATTTTGCTCAGGGTAAGTTGCTAGAGGCAGGTTGATTTGTTGCTAAAAATTGAAAAATTACGTTGAGATGTCATTGCGTGCTAACGTAAAACTGCATAATTACGTAGAATACACAATAACGTTACTCAAATTGACTGGCCATCTCGGCGAAAAATATGATTTGACATTTGTTCATGTACAGACTCCAACTCTTTTCTGTACTTCTGGCTGTAGAATTTTGATTGAGACATGTTGTTTGATGTTGTAAGTTCTGTTCAAGACTGCAGTCAGCCAACAACAATTTGCCTGTGCACGAGCTGAGCGCCTGCTGCTGACGTCACTCACAATGCACTTTTGCAGCCAGGCACGTGTATTGTAACTGAGTGTGTGACAGAGAAAATCGTTTTTGTGTCATTTAGAGGGAAAATGCGTGCATTTTAGCTTTTGAGTGACTTTTCAAAAGTTGCTAAAAGTTCCAAATACATTTTTAAAAGTAGCTAAATTTGCTGCTCGGTGCTGTTTGAAAAAAAAGTTGCCAGGGTAGTCTGAAAAGTTGCTAAATCTAGCAACAAAATTGCTAAATTGGCATCACTGAGTTACTGTATACAGTATATACAGGTCATTGCCATTAATACAACATGCAGGTATACTGAAGTGATTGACGAACAGTACCTTCAGAAAGTATTCACGTCCCTTGACTTTTTCTACATTTAGTTGTGTTACAAAGGGGGGTTAAAATGGATTTAATTCATCAACAAAAAGCATTCTACAATTTACACAAAATACTCTGTAACGTCAAAGTGGAAGGAACATTTTTACTCTGTAGATCTGGCCTCTACACGGAATTCCAATTTCAGAAAGTTCAACAGCAATAAATAAAATCACCATCATGGAATTAAATAAAAACAAGCTCCATTCATCTAGTCCTTCATCACTGGCCCGGCAACAAGCCACTGCTTGCAAGTCAATGCTATGTACCTATCTGATGTATGCCAGCCGGCATGATGTAACTGAGACGGGAATGCATGTAGGGTAGGAGAATGCTTTGGTGTTTCTGAGTTTCCTAGGGCACGGCTTACCCTCTTTGACAGCCTCAAATGGCAGGATTCAGACTCGGAAGTTTCACCCAGCAGGGCCCATTCGGGACAAAGGAGAACAGCCCCTGACTGTGATATTATAGACCAGAGAAAAATCACATGGGTGGCATAATGATGGTTATTGGAGAAGCTAAAGCAAATGGAACATATCAGGTGGCTGTTTCATAGTTTAGCTTGGGGTTTCAATAATGTATAATGTAGTAGTGTAATTTATAGTTGTGTAACATGGTTCACATCAGAATAGTTTTCAGAATTTTTGAATCAGTCTTTATGAGGGAAGAACACATCAAGACTAAAATGGCAGTCATAGTTGTAATAGTGAGTCCTTGTAGAGATTCAGCACAGTCTAGTGTAGTGTGGATGGTCCTGCTCGTGAAAAATTTCAGACCATTTTTATTGAATATCAAATCACTTTCATAAACAGTCAGGTCAGGACTAAGATAGTTGTTTATTCTACTTTTTATTATGTTTTAAAGAGGGAACGAGGAAGAAAGTATAGTCTGCCTTCTGCAGAGGAAGTTCTTATGACATTATGAATACGGAGAGGTCAGCAGTAGAGCTCTGTTTCTCATGTTTTTAAATGTAGGAAATTAAGGGAATCCCTTTCAATAAAAATAGATGGCCACCCTTTCCCAGAAGCCCCTGCTTTGTTTTCTTTTGAAGTTATTGCTATGGTTTTTATGATCTCATCCCTCAGCCGCGGTGTAAGAGCTCCTCCTCACTTCCTGTAACGTGCGTGTGTATGTATGTGTGTGTGCGTGTGTGTATGTATGTGTGCCGAGGCAATAGGTGCGATGAGTTGGTAGGGAGTTTCTGCAGTCCATGTTAATACTGAGGTTTACCACACCTCTGTTCGTGTCTGAGTTTAGCCCTCATGCTGCATACTGTGTCAGCATGGTCTGATCTGATCGTCTGATATCTGTAGCCTGTATGGAGGGGAGGAAAGCCTCATCCTAACACATTCTTTTGCAGTTAGGTACGTGGTTTGGGGGTATGAGTACTTGGGTGGGTATACTTACAGCTGAGTCCTGAGTCCTGGGTACAGACACTGCAGTTGGTACCCACCTGGCTAGTGTGTTGCTGAACAGCTGAGTCCTGGGTAGAGACACTGCAGTTGGTACCCACCTGGCTAATGTGTTGCTGAACAGCTGAGTCCTGGGTACAGACACTGCAGTTGGTACCCACCTGGCTAGTGTGCTGCTGAACAGCTGAGTCCTGGGTACAGACACTGCAGTTGGTACGCACCTGGCTAGTGTGTTGCTGAACAGCTGAGTCCTGGGTACAGACACTGCAGTTGGTACGCACCTGGCTAGTGTGTTGCTGAACAGCTGAGCCCTGGGTACAGACACTGCAGTTGGTACCCACCTGGCTAGTGTGTTGCTGAACAGCTGAGTCCTGGGTAGAGACACTGCAGTTGGTACCCACCTGGCTAATGTGTTGCTGAACAGCTGAGTCCTGGGTAGAGACACTGCAGTTGGTACCCACCTGGCTAGTGTGTTGCTGTATGCTGCATCTAGAATGTTTTATCGCTGGAGCAGCACTGATAAACTACATGACTCAAAATCTACCAAGCGGAAGAGTCCTTCCCCCAAGTAAATCACACTTCTTCAGAACACAGAGTGAATTACTCACTTCACTGATTATACCAGATAAGGGTGGGTACAGTGTATTAGGTAGGTCACACTCTTTTCATGCCACTTCGATTCAAAGTTATTTTCGTGGCAGGTTAGGAGAGCATTTTTGCTAACCCTAACCCTTTTTCTAACCTTAACCCTAGTCTCCTAACCTGCTGCGTTAATTCTCCTAACCTGCTACTTTAATTCTCCGAACCTGCTACTTTAATTCTCTTAACCTGCTGCATTAATTCTCCTAACCTACTACGTTAATTCTCCTAACCTGCTGCATTAATTCTCCTAACCTGCTGCGTTAATTCTCGTAACCTGCTGCGTTAATTCTCGTAACCTGCTGCGTTAATTCTCCTAACCTGCAGCGTTAATTCTCCTAACCTGCTGCATTAATTCTCCTAACCTGCTGCATTAATTCTCCTAACCTGCTGCGTTAATTCTCCTAACCTGCTGCGTTAATTCTCGTAACCTGCTGCATTAATTCTCCTAACCTGCTGCGTTAATTC
Source organism: Oncorhynchus mykiss (assembly GCF_057628025.1). Taxonomy (NCBI): domain Eukaryota; kingdom Metazoa; phylum Chordata; class Actinopteri; order Salmoniformes; family Salmonidae; genus Oncorhynchus; species Oncorhynchus mykiss. Next base: position 33,848,089 of record NC_143045.1, read on the forward strand.
TCCTAACCTGCTGCGTTAATTCTCCTAACCTGCTGCGTTAATTCTCTTAACCCGCTGCGTTAATTCTCCTAACCTGCTGCATTAATTCTCCTAACCTGTTGCGTTAATTCTCCTAACCTGCTGCGTTAATTCTCCTAACCTGCTGCGTTAATTCTCCTAACCTGCTGCGTTAATTCTCCTAACCTGCTGCGTTAATTCTCCTAACCTGCTACGTTAATTCTCCTAATCTGCTGCGTTAATTCTCCTAACCTGCTGCGTTAATTCTCCTAACCTGCTGCGTTAATTCTCCTAACCTGCTGCATTAATTCTCCTAACCTGCTACGTTAATTCTCCTAACCTGCTGCGTTAATTCTCCTAACCTGCTACGTTAATTCTCCTAACCTGCTGCGTTAATTCTCCTAACCTGCTACTTTAATTCTCCTAACCTGCAGCGTTAATTCTCCTAACCTGCTGCATTAATTCTCCTAACCTGCTGCGTTAATTCTCCTAACCTGCTGCGTTAATTCTCCTAACCTGCTGCGTTAATTCTCCTAACCTGCAGCGTTAATTCTCCTAACCTGCAGCGTTAATTCTCCTAACCTGCTGCGTTAATTCTCCTAACCTGCTGCGTTAATTCTCCTAACCTGCTGCGTTAATTCTCCTAACCTGCAGCGTTAATTCTCCTAACCTGCTGCGTTAATTCTCCTAACCTGCTGTGTTAATTCTCCTAACCTGCAGCGTTAATTCTCCTAACCTGCTGCGTTAATTCTCCTAACCTGCTGCGTTAATTCTCCTAACCTGCTGCGTTAATTCTCCTAACCTGCTGCGTTAATTCTCCTAACCTGCTGCGTTAATTCTCCTAACCTGCTGCGTTAATTCTCTTAACCCGCTGCGTTAATTCTCCTAACCTGCTGCATTAATTATCCTAACCTGTTGCGTTAATTCTCCTAACCTGCTGCGTTAATTCTCCTAACCTGCTGCGTTAATTCTCCTAACCTGCTGCGTTAATTCTCCTAACCTGCTGCGTTAATTCTCCTAACCTGCTACGTTAATTCTCCTAATCTGCTGCGTTAATTCTCCTAACCTGCTGCGTTAATTCTCCTAACCTGCTGCGTTAATTCTCCTAACCTGCTGCATTAATTCTCCTAACCTGCTACGTTAATTCTCCTAACCTGCTGCGTTAATTCTCCTAACCTGCTACGTTAATTCTCCTAACCTGCTGCGTTAATTCTCCTAACCTGCTACTTTAATTCTCCTAACCTGCAGCGTTAATTCTCCTAACCTGCTGCATTAATTCTCCTAACCTGCTGCGTTAATTCTCCTAACCTGCTGCGTTAATTCTCCTAACCTGCTGCGTTAATTCTCCTAACCTGCAGCGTTAATTCTCCTAACCTGCAGCGTTAATTCTCCTAACCTGCTGCGTTAATTCTCCTAACCTGCTGCGTTAATTCTCCTAACCTGCTGCGTTAATTCTCCTAACCTGCAGCGTTAATTCTCCTAACCTGCTGCGTTAATTCTCCTAACCTGCTGTGTTAATTCTCCTAACCTGCAGCGTTAATTCTCCTAACCTGCTGCGTTAATTCTCCTAACCTGCTGCGTTAATTCTCCTAACCTGCTGCGTTAATTCTCCTAACCTGCTGCGTTAATTCTCCTAACCTGCTACATGAATTCTCCTAACCTGCAGCGTTAATTCTCCTAACCTGCTGCATTAATTCTCCTAACCTGCTGCATTAATTCTCCTAACCTGCTGCGTAAGTTCTCCTAACCTGCTGCGTTAATTCTCCTAACCTGCTGCATTAATTCTCCTAACCTTCTACGTTAATTCTCCTAACCTGCTGCGTAAGTTCTCCTAACCTGCTGCGTAAGTTCTCCTAACTTTCTATGAAAGGTCACTTCGGTATCGAAATGGCTTTAAAAGTGTTTCCCTATATTAGTAGGATATAATTAGTCTGCGCCTGTGTTTCTCTTTGACATCAGGACAGGAAACCAGGAAACCCCGGGACATTTCCTGAGACATACATCAGTACGCAACACCATTTGTTCAAACAACATTCTCTCCCAAATCAAATCAAATCAAATTGTATTTGTCACATGCGCCGAATACACAGGTGTAGACCTTACAGTGAAATGCTTACTTACAAGCCCTTAACCAACAATACCGTTTATCTAAAAAAAAGTGTTAAGAAAGTATTTACTAAAATAAACTGAATATATATATTTTTTAATAAATAAATAAAGAAGCAGCCAAAAACTTACAGTAGCGAGGCTATATACAGGAGGTACCGGTACAGAGTAAATGTGAGGAGGCTATATACAGGAGGTACCGGTGCAGAGTAAATGTGAGGAGGCTATATACAGGAGGTACCGGTACAGAGTAAATGTGAGGAGGCTATATACAGGAGGTACCGGTACAGAGTAAATGTGAGGAGGCTATATACAGGAGGTACCGGTACAGAGTAAATGTGAGGAGGCTATATACAGGAGGTACCGGTACAGAGTAAATGTGAGGAGGCTATATACAGGAGGTACCGGTACAGAGTAAATGTGAGGAGGCTATATACAGGAGGTACCGGTACAGCGTAAATGTGAGGAGGCTATATACAGGAGGTACCGGTACAGAGTAAATGTGAGGAGGCTATATACAGGAGGTACCGGTACAGAGTAAATGTGAGGAGGCTATATACAGGAGGTACCGGTACAGAGTAAATGTGAGGAGGCTATATACAGGAGGTACCGGTACAGAGTAAATGCGAGGAGGCTATATACAAGTGGTACCGGTGCAGAGTAAATGTGAGGAGGTTATATACAGGAGGTACCGGTACAGCACTATTGGCCCAGCATCATCCGTGTTTGGCCGGGGTAGGCCGTCATTGTAAATAAGAATTTGTTCTTAACTGACTTGCCTAGTTAAATAAAGGTTAAATAAATAAACACATTAAGAAGGAAATACATTCCACAAATTAACTTTTAAGGAGGCACACCTGTTAATTGAAATGTATTCCAGGTGACTACCTCATGAAGCTGGTTGAGAGAATGCCAAGAGTGTGCAAAGCTGCCATCAAGGCAAAGGATGGCTACTATAAAATATATTTTGATTTGTTAAACACTTTTTTGGTTACTACATGATTCCATATGTGTTATTTCATAGTTTTGATGTCTTCATATATATCCTTCCTGTTTGGCCCTGTCCGGGGGTGTCCTCAGATGGGGCCACAGTGTCTCCTGACCCCTCCTGTCTCAGCCTCCAGTATTTATGCTGCAGTAGTTTATGTGTCGGGGGGCTAGGGTCAGTTTGTTATATCTGGAGTACTTCACCCCACATAGCCTGGTTCCTTTCTAGGTTTCTTCCTAGGTTTTGGCCTTTCTAGGGAGTTTTTCCTAGCCACCGTGCTTCTACACCTGCATTGCTTGCTGTTTGGGGTTTTAGGCTGGGTTTCTGTACAGCACTTTGAGATATCAGCTGATGTACGAAGGGCTATATAAATAAATTTGATTTGATTTGATTTGATTCGCTATTATTCTACAATGTAGAAAATAGTAAAAATAAAGAAAAACCCTTGAATGAGTAGGTGTTCTAAAACTTTTGAACAGTAGTGTATATAGGGAAGTGAGAGTCTTAACTTAACCCCACCCCCTCACCACTCACACAATACGAACACACCCTGTTGTAAGAAGGGACCAAATTCTGATAAGCTGCTGTATGCTACAATGGCAACATTAGTAAACTAGAAAAGCAAAAAGGACTTTCCCTGGCTAAAGCCACACCCCCAGAATGCTGAAGGAAGAGGGGCTGGTTGTCTGTGCTGAGAACACATCACACGCCAACTTCTCCGACTTCACACTCGATTGCGGCTGTTAAGAAAGGCAAAGCATGACTGTGGTAAGAATGTCTTTATTTCCCCCTCATGGGCTTTATAACTGTTACAAATGTTTACAGCTCTTCCAGACTGGCTTGTAGTGGATGTGCTATTGTTGTTGTAGATTTACTTAGGTAATACAGTGCAGGTTAAGGTGAAGCAGTTTAATTAAATAATGTAATATTATGGTATTCAGTTTAACCTACTATATCATATATCTTGAATGAATGGAGGTTGTTGGCGTTTCAGGTTATTAACCAAAACAATCGCTGTAGAGATGTGACTCCTACTCTTAGGGTTGACTGTAGTATCTGGAGACATGTAGCCAACAGATGATGGAGCCGTAAAAACTGACAGGACATTGGCTGCATTTACATAGGCAGCTCAATTCTGATATATTCTGATTGGTCAAAAGATGAAATATTGGCAAAAGATCTGATCTGATTAGTCAAAAGACAAATTATTGGCAAAATTGGGCTGCCTGTGTAAAACCTCCGTAGTGTCATATTACATATTTTAAATAAACGTTTATCATCATCTCTGTCTAAATGGTTTAATATGTAAATCGTGTTGCATGGACAGTGCATTATACATTTTTGAAATTACTTATTTGCAAACATTGTCAATCACATGGATAAAGTTAAACATTTTCACACAGTGGATTTCACCTACTTATGGTCAGATTAACTCTGAAGTTTTCATATTTTGTGTTTTGATAAAACTACTAAACATTTCATAATGGATTTCAGTTTTTATTGACTGCTATCTGAGTAACACAGTAAACACGAACACAAACTTCTCACTCAGCATATTTCTAGTACCAACCTTTTTCCACTCACTCTCGCTGCAACATAACAAAATCATCTGTGTCAGGATCAGTGTGAAACTACTGTTTGCCACATGCTCAGTTGACCATGAAGGCATACACGAATGCATAGGAATGCACACGAATGCACACAAATGCACACGAATGCACACGCGCATGCTTATGTTGTGTTTATGTATGATTGTTTTCATGTGTGTGCATTATAGCAATATATTTAATATACTGCAACAATGTACAGTTCTTCTGTACTGTTGATACTGTAACCTGTGTTCATGAAACTCATCCTACAAGCTGATACCACAACAACGGAGATGTATATTTCTGGGGATTCCCCCTGGCTTATTAATTAGAAACGTATCTGACAACCAAGCCAGTTCCCTTCGTCTGCCCCCGCACAATCCTCTGGCCTGTCACATTCTACTGATGCAATCGTTTTATATCTTTACACTCAAGTGTTTAACACATAACAAAGTCCTTGCAAGACAATGTGTAAAAGACACACGATTGAAGAACAGAATTGTTGTTTGATTCTCTTCAGATCAACGTTAAATCAACTCTGAACTCCTATCCTTAACTACCAATCCCTGAGATGAATCAATAACCATGACCACAAATATCTCACGAGGCACTAGTACAGCACCGCAAGATTGTCTAGATAGCGAACTCATCACCTGGACCCAGTTTTTAAAAAGTTATATATCTGGACTTCGCCTATCGGTTAGGATTAAATGCATAGAAATAGAATGAATAGACAAATCATTGACTTGAATGGGGACTCCCGTTCTATTCATTATATTTCTATGCATTTAATCCTATCCTATAGCTGAAATACGAATAGATAACTTTTGAAAAACTGGGCCCTGTGTTTAGGCCTACCACACACAGTAGCAAAGAATTTCCTGAAGTAACTCCCTTGTATAGGGATTTCCCTTAGGGTTTTATTGACTGACTATTAGGGAACAGAGTAACCATGGAGACAGAATTTCTCTCAATGCTCATCAATTTCCTTAACCTGGTTATTATAATAAATATAGAATGAAGATATTTCTTAATTACTTTTTGTATCTCACCATATTAGCTGAGGATTAATAAGCAAACTCCTGTGTCATTTCTGAGTGTATATTTACCCTGATATGAATCTGATCATATGAAACCTGATCATTGGTTGTGAGTGCTGCTGTTTGAACTAATGTGTGTGTGTGTTTTCTGCAGGACTACGGGATGTGTGCGCGTCGGCTGCTTCGGTAAGTAGTACTCGCTGTGTGACCATGATTATGGCGGGACTGTGGCTTGATTATTTGCGGCTGTTGGCATACTTCGTTTACATGCAACTCTATTGGTTCGTTTTGATACAATGATATGTTTTTTAATAAGAATAATATTTCATTTGTAGAGTGTTATTTCACACTATCTAGAGTCAGATCTCTTCACAGCTTGTTTACATGAGTGTGTGGTGACAGTATCCGATAGAGAGAATGTCGCTGTGGGTCTCCAGTGGAATTTCAGTTTTCTCTGGGTTTCCTTGGTATACAGTACATTCCTGAAAGCTGGAGGAATGTGTGCCTGCAATTAAAGGATAATATTAATAACATTTAGGAGTGTGTTTCTGGAAACAGGTTATTAGGAAATAAGAATGCTTCCCGTAACCATGCCAGTGACCTCACCTAACAGTCCTCAGCTGATTGTAATGTTGTTATGGTTTACAGAAGGTGTGTCATCTTATTCCTGGTATCGGTTCAGTTCATTCAAAGTAAAGGTAAGAATTTAATCAACTGACAAGAATATGACATCATGACACCTGCCACTTTATCTAATCAGATCTTTACTGATGGAGATACTTCGGTGTGTGTGTGTGTGTGTGTGTGTGTGTGTGTGTGTGTGTGTGTGTGTGTGTGTGTCTGTGTGTGTGTGTGTGTGTGTGTGTGTGTGTGTGTGTGTGTGTGTGTGTGTGTGTGTGTGTGTGTGTGTGTGTGTGTGTTCCTGCGTGTGTGTTTGTGTGTCTGTGTACAATTTCCCTGTAAGATTGGATTTGCAATAACATCTGAACCATAATGGTATCTATTCAGTAGAAGGGAATGTACCAGACACTTTCAGACGAGAGAAAAGGGCAAACGTGTCAGATAGATAAGGGAGGGGGGAAAAAAGGAACTGCCTAATGTCTACCCTTCCCGAACCTCTAACCTCTTTCACCCTCTCTATCAGATGTCACCATGGTGATAGGAGAGGTGGGTGGGTCTGTGACCCTCCCCTGTACCTCTGACATCCAGAGACTCCCAAACCACCTGTATGTACAGAGACCTGACCCAAACAAGTTCATTAATGGCTACCATAAGACGAGGGACCTACCATCCCCTCACCCGGAGTATTCAAACCGTACTCAAGTAGACCACACACAGGGAACAATGAGGCTGTGGAGTATACGGCTGTCAGATGAGGGGCTGTACGAATGCCACATCGGATACCCAACCAAGAACAACCAGAAGAACATACAGCTCAGTGTGACAGGTAACGTTACCTCAGTTCAAACTCTCTTACCATGTTTGTGTTTAATTCATTTTTCTGTTTTATTCTCCCACTCGTGGAACATATCTTTCTGGGTGAGGGGGAAAAAGCTGATTCTGTTAGATGTGTGCTTGTAATACATGCACTAACAAGAGAAGACAAAACGAAAGCTATAATTGGCTGTCACTTAGACCGGCTTGTGTTGTTTTGCCCTTGTTTTGTGTTTTCAGTTAGAGGAAGTAAAACCAAGAAAAGAATCAAATCCTTTCCTTCTCTCGCTCCGCTCTCCTCCCTTTCCATCTATCCCCCTCTACAGCCAACTACAGCATCCCCAATGTAACAGTGGCCTGTGACAACGGCAGCTGCTTGGTGACATGTTCCTCTGACAACGGTTACCCTCGTAGGGATGTTGAGTGGAGCCTGAACCCTCCTCTTAACCAGAGCCACTGGGGAGTAGTGAACAGCAGTGGGTGGACAGACCCGGTCTCTATGCTGTTCTCTGTCTTCAGTTCCATATCCATCAACTGCTCCTCTGGACCCCGGCTGAACCTCAGCTGTGCTGTAGGGGGCGCCCTCTCACAGGAACACACTGTCTGTGAGGACTGAGATACTGTGTTTCTATCACTGTCATTAAATGTATAACATTGTACATTTCTGTCAAATTAATTAATTTGAAACCTTACATATATTGTATTTATCTACTATAGGCAGGCCTCCTGATATCTCTGTTGTCTCTGTGATCTGTGCTGTCTCTGTGATCGCTGCTGTTCTGCTGTGTTTCCTGGTTCTGGTATCTAGCAGGAAGAAAAAGAAGGCTCAAACAGCCAGAAGTAATCAAGGTAAGGATGACATTACTTGTGATAGAGGAGACAGACTGTATTGTTCCTTGGAAATGGGACCGGCAGGATAAAATATAATTGTCAATAAATTCATAAAACATATGGATGGGTTGGCGGACAATGTTATGTGCATCGATGTGGCATGGAAGGTGTGTATTCCTATAATTCTGAAAGGTCCGAAAGCTAGCAAAAATGACAAGAAGCTGTCATGTGGGGACTCGTAGGTGGCTCGTTTCAGCTCGTTGTATGTTATTGTTGATACCACGTCTTGTTTTGAGATAGCTAACCAACAACTCTAACTATGTATTGAGAGACAAGTGTTCAATGTGGAAATGTATTTCTTTTTCAATAAATATTTAGAGACTAAATATAGTTTACATGTTGTCAACAGTCTATGCCAACCCTGTCTGTTTTGGCGCATAGTTGCGCACACATCCATTTTTTTGCTAAACAACCAACCCGTCTATATCTTTCTGTTTCTCCAGGAGGAAAGGGAGCAGCAAGTTCAGAGGAGTGAGTATCTGTTTCACTCAAACTCACAGGATAAATACATCCCACTGGGAAAAACTGGTTCAGTCAACGTTGTTTCCACGTCGTGTTAACCCGCCCAAAAATCGATGCGATGACGTTGAGTCAACGTGGAAAACTATTTGGATTTGCAAACTGTAATCAACGTCAGGGCATTTAGTCTTTTTTTTCATCCAACTTTGAACCTGAATCCAATGTCATGGTGAATTTTCTTGTGAATTCACATTAGTTGACTACTCGACCAAATGTAAATCAGAACTAGACGTTGAACTGAAGTCTGTGCCCAGTGGGATAAGATCAAAAGCTTGACATTGGTTTCGATAACCTGTGCAATTGACCTGGCCAAGTAGTAAAAATGGTTTAGTTTTGTTTCATTCTTCTCCTCTCTTTCTTCTTCTCCTCTCCTTCTTCTTCTCCTCTCTTTCTTCTTCTCCTCTCTTTCTTCTTCTCCTCTCTTTCTTCTTCTCCTCTCTTTCTTCTTCTCCTCTCTTTCTTCTTCTCCTCTCTTTCTTCTTCTCCTCTCTTTCTTCTTCTCCTCTCCTTCTTCTTCTCCTCTCTTTCTTCTTCTCCTCTCTTTCTTCTTCTCCTCTCTTTCTTCTTCTCCTCTCTTTCTTCGTCTCCTCTCCTTCTTCTTCTCCTCTCCTTCTTCTTCTCCTCTCTTTCTTCTTCTCCTCTCTTTCTTCTTCTCTGCTTCCCAGAAATGTACAGCTGACCTGAAGGAATCCAGAAACTTGAACATTTGGAAGGCAGAATGTGAAAGGTTCTATCATTTGATAATTATAAATCTGAACTCATTGGATACTGCCTTCTAATGGGACATGATAAAGGGGTTGCTGAGGTGACCTAACCATTGCCTGGACTTGTTGCTGTTGGAAACTATGTTAGCTTTCCTCTACACGCTGCAGTTCAGGGGTGTTTTCACGGTGTTGAGGAGACTGACAATTGTATAAATATTTAACTAGTATGTTCAAATGACTGAGTTCCACAGAAGAACCAATGAAAACTAGAAGTGCAATGACTGTCCTCAATGTGTGCACTAATCCAGGGTATGTAGTATCCAAGGAAACATATCTAGTATTTGTACTGCGTTTGTATTAGGACTAGAGACATGCACTGCACTTTAGAGAAGCGTACACTTATCCAGTGAGCACTTATCAGGGATGGACTGTATTCAACTGATGAATACTGGAAGTGGATACTGGAAGTGGACACTGGAAGTGGATACTGGAAGTGAATACTGGAAGTGAATACTGGAAGTGGATACTGGAAGTGAATACTGGAAGTGGATACTGGAAGTGAATACTGGAAGTGAATACTGGAAGTGGATACTGGAAGTGAATACTGGAAGTGGATACTGGAAGTGGATACTGAAAGTGGATACTGAAAGTGGATACTGGAAGTGGATACTGGAAGTGGATACTGGAAGTGAATGTGTCTGTCCGTAATAGATCTTACCTCAGATCCTATACCAGCATCTCCCAGTAGGTCCGAGTCCACCCCACATACAGTTGAAGTCAGAAGTTTACATACACTTAGGTTGGAGTCATTAAATCAAATTTTTCCACCACTCCACAAATTTCTTGTTAATTAACAAACTATAGTTTTGGCAAGTCGGTTAGGACATCTACTTTGTGCATGACACAAGTCATTTTTCCAACAATTGTTTACAGACAGATTATTTCACTTATAATTCACTGCATCATAATTCCAGTGGGTCAGAAGTTTACATACACTAAGTTGACTGTGCCTTTAAACAGCTTGGAAAATTCCAGAAAATGATGTTATGGCTTTAGAAGCTTCTGATAGGCTAATTGACATCATTTGAGTCAATTGGAAGTGTACCTGTGGATGTATTTCAAGGCCTACCTTCAAACTCAGCACCTCTTTGCTTGACATCATGGGAAAATCAAAAGAAGTCAACCAAGACCTCAGAAAAATAGACCTCCACAAGTCTGGTTCATCCTTGGGAGCAATTTCCAAATGCCTGAAGGTACCACATTCATCTGTACAAACAATAGTACGCAAGTATAAACACCATGGGACCACACAGCCATCCTACCGCTCAGGAAGGAGACGCGTTCTATCTCCTAGAGACGAACGCACTATGGTGCGAAAAGTGAAAATCAATCCCAGAACAACAGCAAAGGACCTTGTGAAGATGCTGGAGGAAACAGGTACAAAAGTATCTATATCCACAGTAAAACGAGTCCTATATCGAAACAACCTGAAAGGCCGCTCAGCAAGGAAGAGGCTACTGCTCCAAAATCACCATAAAAAAGACAGACTACGGTTTGCAACTGCACATGGGGACAAGATTGTACTTTTTGGAGAAATATCCTCTGGTCTAATGAAACTATTTGGCCATAATGACCATTGTTATGTTTGGAGGAAAAGGGGGGAGGCTTGCAAGCCGAAGAACACCATCCCTACCGTGAAGCACGTGGGTGGCAGCATCATGTTGTGGGGGTGCTTTGTTGCAGGAGGGACTGGTGCGCTTCACAAAATAGATGGCATCATGAGGCAGGAAACATTATGTGGATGAAACATTATGTGGATATATTAAAACTTGGTCCCAAATGGGTCTTCCAAATAGACAATGACCCCAAGCATACTTCCAAAGTTGTGGCAAAATGGCTTAAGGACAACAAAGTCAAGGTATTGGAGTGGCCATCACAAAGCCGTGACCTCACACCTATAGAAAATTTGTGGGCAGAACTGAAAAAGCATGTGCAAGCAAGGAGGCCTACAAACCTGACTCAGTTACACCAGCTCTGTCAGGAGGAATGGGCCAACATTCACCCAACAAACCCAAAACGTTTTACCCAAGTTAAACAATTTAAAGGCAATGCTACCAAATACTAATTGAGTGAATGTAATCTTCTGACCCACTGGGAATGAGATGAAAGAAATAAAAGCTGAAATAAGTAATTCTCTCTACTATTAGTTTGACATTTCCCATTCTTAAAATAAAGTGTTGATCCTAACTGACCTAAAACAGGGAATTTTCACTAGGATTAAATGTCAGGAATTGTGAAACTGAGTTTAAATGTATTTGGCTAAAGTGTATGTAAACTTCCGACTTCAACTGTATTGCTGCCAGTCTAAACTGGTTTTAAAGCTGAGATCCGGTGAAACGGCGCCATTGGCTGCCGCATTATTTTGTGTTTTTTTTTTAAACGGGGCAGATGAGCATACACGCGCTGCTCTTCTATCGCATGTGAAATGATGTCAGAGGGGAAAAAACGGGTTTCTTTGTTTGCAGTAATGTCTTTGTTGTTGTAATATCGCAAACGGACGAGGCAGTTTTACCTCTACGGATTCCAGATTTAAGGACGTACAGGTGCTGGTTTTTCAGTGTTTGTGAGCAGAAGACGAATGCTGAACGTTTGTAACAATGTGTCTTGATTCTTTTTGGAATTATTTTCAAAAAAAAATTGTATGTAGGCTAAATATTTATATGAAATATGTTGTTCTCATGTAAGGTCATCTTGAGGGCATATAATATTTGTATTCTTCTATATAAGTTAGGAATAAGTTATTAATGTTAAATTATGTTTTTCAACTTTTTAATAGCTATTAAAAATGGTCTACTTTGCTATAAATAAGTGGTGGAGCTGTTGACAACACACAGCCCTTTTGTAGGACTGTGGATCAATTCTGTTAGGAACTCAGTCGGGGGCTTAATTTACTGTTTAAAGTTAGAATAGTAGACTACACAAAGTTATATTTCAAAATTGAGTTTTGAATCTGCATCTTTTCCCAATAAATTTCACTTAGGACCCCCAAAAGGCTAGGTCCGGCTCTGACTGCATGTGTGGGTATGTAGACCCACGAGCCAGTGTGGCCCCTAATGATGAGTTCAGTTTTTTTGTGGCCCTCACCCCCATCAAAGTTGCCCATCCATGTTATTGTATGGTGTAGTTATTACACCAAATTGCAGTATCAGTGTTCACCAGCAGATGTCAGTCTCACCACAGATTTATACTCACCCACTCTACAGACTGAAGAGCCTTATAGTAGTACTTTTGACCTGTCTTATACATGCTGAAAAAGGGTAGTCTGTAGATCCAATGTTGTTCAATGCCATTTCTTCCACCTTGGTGTCTACTGCAAACAGCTCGTCTGTCTGCCTCTGACTGGAATGAAGAGAGAAGGGGAAGATGTGAGAGGCAAGAAAAAGAGAAATTATACTCTCCATTCAGCAGACAGTTTGAGTGTTTATTGGGACAAGAGAACGGTGTGGTCTTGCACCACTTACCTTTTCATCAAACTTACAGACCAGAGCTAACTCGCACAGTAGAGAGAAACCACACATCTCTTTACCTTTCTCTCTCTCGCTTGCTCTCTCTCTCTCCCTCCCTCCCAACCCCTCCTCTCCCACCCTAGTATCTCTCGATCCCTGTCTATCTCTCTCTCTCTCCCCCCCCCTCTCTCTCCTCTCCCACCCTAGTATCTCGCGATCCCTGTCTATCTCTACCCTCCTCCTCCATCTCTCACATGAATCATTGTGCCAGTCGGTCCCTCCCCTGTGTTTACATTAAACAGTAGAATCACTCCAGCCTGCTTAGACTTCAGGAATGTAACAGTCTCTCTCTCTCTCTCTCTCTCTCTCTCTCTCTCTACCTCTCACTCTCTCTCTCACTCTACCGCTACTTCTCTCTCTCTCTCTCTCTACCTCTCTCTTTACCTCATCTCCCTCCCTCCCTGGTCTAGCCCAAAGAAAAGAAATAGAAACAGAGTGCCTCCACTCATCTTCCTGGTAGACACACACCAGATTATTCTAGAAGCACTAGTAAATTAACCAGTTTGGCCTGTTTCTGCAGACACACACACACGCAGGAATAGTCAGAGGAGTCAGAAGGAAGCCGATATAATGATGGTGGAGCCCTTGAATAATCGCTCCATTTTACACACGTCTACAGACCACTGAGCTGGCACAACTTACTGTCTGTGTTCCTTTACAGAGAGGCAACCTCTGCTCCAGTCTACTGTGGCCAACACCAAACAACAGCCTAATGAGATTATTCCACTTCAGAATGTCAACTAAATGAGTTTAGGGCTGAGAGAGCCAAAGCACTGTGCTGTAAGACAAGAGATCGATTCAGGAGAGCAGAGCTGAAATCTGATCAGCACCAGGGAAGGTTCTCTATTCCTCTAAAAATAGTTCCATGCATTTCACAATCACAACAACACCCAGCATATGATACGTGTGTGTGGGTGTGTGGCATGTCTGTTACTAAGGAGAGAGTGGAAGACAGAGAGGAGGAAAGACAGGCTAATGGAGAGAGAGAGAGAAAGAGCTGGGTGAACTGAACTGACAATGTTTGAACTGATTCATTGTTTCAGCCATTTTAGGAAGGTATGTTACGGTTCCTATAGGACAACTCTGACCCTTGGAGCAAGAGATGACCTGGAAGTATTTATCACCACTTTGGCTTCTAACCTTTGACCTTTCCACTGAGAAGTGGGAGGAGGGCATACACACAGCTGAGCAGAGGGGGGTGAAGGGTGGGTGGGGTGGTGGTGATGAATACTCAGATGGGAATACCACTGAGAGGCTTCAATTCCGATCAGAGATTCTCAGACAAACCCTTTGGGACCGAGCTACAGTCACGAGTGTAGATTCTATGTCTGCTGTGTGTGATGCTGGAAACCTGAGGAGTTGTTAATAAGAGTCCATGTTTATTAATAACACTGCTTAAGACATTTACTGTCATAACAAGTATACATGTACGGTACACACACACACACACAGATGCGTTATGCGTGGCCAGGAAAAGACACACGCTAAAGGTTAGATATCATTTTGACACAATGACAGCAGGCAGTCTAATCATTCTGAGCTGCCAGTCATATATCAATACATGAATACATCAAACAGAGCTCCCATAGGACCATGGACACCAGCACACCACGGACTCATCTAGTTACCACTGGGACTTTAAGACCATGGAAACCAGCACACCATGGCCTCATCTAGTTACCACTGGGACTTTAAGACCATGGACACCAGCACACCACGGACTCATCTAGTTACCACTGGGACTTTAAGACCATGGACACCAGCACACCATGGACTCATCTAGTTACCACTGGGACTTTAGGACCATGGACACCAGCACACCACGGACTCATCTAGTTACCACTGGGACTTTAGAGCCACGGACACTAGCACACCACGGATTCATCTAGTTACCACTGGGACTTTAGGGCCACGGACACTAGCACACCACGGACTCATCTAGTTACCACTCTTCAGCACACCACGGAATCATCTACAGCAGATACCACTGGGACTATACAGTGGCGATTTTAGCATATACATCTTGGTGGGGCAAACAGCAGTCCCAACACCCCCTACACCTGGCTATCAGCGGAGCTTTGTCTGGCATGGAAACAGTTCATAGCTGATATGGCTGACTTGCTTAAACAAATGTGGTTTCTACTGACAATTGAGATATAAAAAATATGGCATAAGGGGATGACAAGCAGATGAGAGGCAATCCGTAATTTCGATAAAGACATTATTGAGCGAGCCAGGACAGACATAGCTATATTGACTATTTGTTCAGCACTTCAGAACATGGGTCGTTCTTACAGTGTTCTCCCTGTACACCAAGTCAGAACCACAGGATAAATAAAGGGGGCATATAAGCAGACAATAAAATAAATAACAATATCTCAAAATCAGGTTATAGGCTACATGTGCAGTCAGAACCGTAACATTAGACTAAATTAAGAGGTCAAAAATAGACCAAATTATTAGGGTGAGGCACATGAGCTACTAACATCTTACTACACAACATACACTTAGTATTACTTTCTTAGCTACAGTAACATATGTCCCTGGCATATTACATCATTTATGCAGCAGCATAAACTACATTTTTGGACTCACCTTGTTGTGTTGTGCTCACTTGAACAGGAAGGTGGCTTGGTGGTCCTTCGTGGACAAATATTGTCATCAAAGAAAGAGAAAGAGGCCAGATTTACAATTTCAAGTTCGATGACTGTTCAAAACGTATTTTCCCAGTCTGCGCTAATTTATTCCCGACTTCCCAGTTGCAATACTTGCAGTTAGCCACTGTCACCGATTCCTTCCAAACCACTCATTGTTGAATTTGCCATTTCCAACTTGTTGTGTAATGTTTATGACCTATGGCCGATGAGCACTGATACGTTTTATCTATAATTTCTCTTCATTATGTATCTTCATATGACAAGGATTAAAAATAATTTGCCAGTAGATTGTCGAACTGATTCATTATGATGACTGCTAGCTAAGATTTTGAAAGTAAGATGTTGACATGATCAGTCCAATCAAAGCTACTGTAGATACACTGCTCAAAAAAATAAAGGGAACACTTAAACAACACAATGTTACTCCAAGTCAATCACACTTCTGTGAAATCAAACTGTCCACTTAGGAAGCAACACTGATTGACAATACATTTCACATGCTGTTGTGCAAATGGAATAGACAACAGGTGGAAATTATAGGCAATTAGCAAGACACCCCCAATAAAGGAGTGGTTCTGCAGGTGGTAACCACAGACCACTTCTCAGTTCCTATGCTTCTTGGCTGATGTTTTGGTCACTTTTGAATGCTGGCGGTGCTTTCACTCTAGTGGTAGCATGAGACGGAGTCTACAACCCACACAAGTGGCTCAGGTAGTGCAGCTCATCCAGGATGGCACATCAATGCGAGCTGTGGCAAGAAGGTTTGCTGTGTCTGTCAGCGTAGTGTCCAGAGCATGGAGGCGCTACCAGGAGACAGGCCAGTACATCAGGAGATGTGGAGGAGGCCGTAGGAGGGCAACAACCCAGCAGCAGGACCGCTACCTCCGCCTTTGTGCAAGGAGGAGCAGGAGGAGCACTGCCAGAGCCCTGCAAAATGACCTCCAGCAGGCCACAAATGTGCACGTGTCTGCTCAAATGGTCAGAAACAGACTCCATGAGGGTGGTATGAGGGCCCGACGTCCACAGGTGGGGGTTGTGCTTACAGCCCAACACCGTGCAGGACGTTTGGCATTTGCCAGAGAACACCAAGATTGGCAAATTCGCCACTGGCGCCCTGTGCTCTTCACAGATGAAAGCAGGTTCACACTGAGCACATGACAGACGTGACAGAGTCTGGAGACGCTGTGGAGAACATTCTGCTGCCTGCAACATCCTCCAGCATGACCGGTTTGGCGGTGGGTCAGTCATGGTGTGGGGTGGCATTTCTTTGGGGGGCCGCACAGCCCTCCATGTGCTCGCCAGAGGTAGCCTGACTGCCATTAGGTACCGAGAGGAGATCCTCAGACCCCTTGTGAGACCATATGCTGGTGCGGTTGGCCCTGGGTTCCTCCTAATGCAAGACAATGCTAGACCTCATGTGGCTGGAGTGTGTCAGCAGTTCCTGCAAGAGGAAGGCATTGATGCTATGCACTGGCCCGCCCGTTTCCCTGACCTGAATCCAATTGAGCACATCTGGGACATCATGTCTCGCTCCATCCACCAACGCCACGTTGCACCACAGACTGTCCAGGAGTTGGCAGATGCTTTAGTCCAGGTCTGGGAGGAGATCCCTCAGGAGACCATCCGCCACCTCATCAGGAGCATGCCCAGGTGTTGTAGGGAGGTCATACAGGCACGTGGAGGCCACACACTCTACTGAGCCTCATTTTGACTTGTTTTAAGGACATTACATCAAAGTTGGATCAGCCTGTAGTGTGGTTTTCCACTTTAATTTTGAGTGTGACTCCAAATCCAGACCTCCATGGGTTGATAAATTTGATTTCCATTGATAATTTTTGTGTGATCAACTATGTAAAGAAAAAAGTATTTAATAAGAATATTTCATTCATTCAGATCTAGGATGTGTTATTTTAGTATTCCCTTTATTTTTTTGAGCAGTGTATAACGTGATTTGACGTCATTTTATCTGTGGCCAATGACCTTGAGCCTTCTTGGAAGGGCCCTACTAATGTAACTCTATGGAAGAAGTCAAAGGACCTGAATTTTCAATGTCTTCCCTTACTACCCTTACCCTTACTATTCAGAGGGGTTAGGTTAAATGCAGAAGACACATGTCTGTTGAAGGCATTCAGTTGTACAACTGACTAGGTATCCCCCTTTTCCCTTTCCCTTACTTGGCCGTGACGTAGTGTCCCCATGAGCGACAGAACACTGAGTCAATCACGTCGCAACACTCCTATTTTCTGCTGGCTTGCCCCACCACCAGAGAAATCACTGAGCTAGGCTGAAACATCTGTCTTACTCAAGAAAACAAAAAAGAAACCATGTTTGTACGCGGCTTTAACCTGTTGAATCTAGGGGTCTTTTTTTTGTGGGGGGGGGGGGGGGGGGGGGGGGGATAACGTTCCCAAAGTAAACAGGCTATTTTCCAGGACCAGAAAATAGAATATGCATATAATTGACAGCATAGGATAGAAAACACTCTAAAGTTTACAAAACTGTAAAGATATTATCTGTGAGTATAACAGAACTGATATTTAGCATGCAAAAGAACGAGAAAAATCCAATCAGGAACGCAGTGGTTTCTAAATAAGAGTCCCTTCCTATGCTTCCCTATTGAGCAGGGATGGGATATCAACGAGATTCCTTTTTCTATGACTTCCTTAATGTGTCTAGTATCACAAGACATAGTTTCAGGCTTTTATTTTGAAAAATGAGCGTGTACAACAACATTCGTTGTCCACCTGATGGTACTTTGTGTATTTCTCAAACAAAAGACAGAGGTAGCCATTTTTCCACCCGGTCTTACTGAAAAAAGCTCTGTCCCGGGTTGATATATTATCGAATAGATATTTGAAAAATACCTTGAGGATTGATTATAAACAACGTTTGCCATGTTTCTGTCGATATTATGGAGCTAATTTGGAATATTTTTCGGTGTTGTCGTGACCGCCATTTCCGGTCGTTTTCTCTGGCAAACGTGAAGAACTAACGGAGCTATTTTTGGCTACAAAAATAATTTTTCTGGAAAAAAGGAACATTTGCTATCTAACTGGGAGTCTCGTGAGTGAAAACATCCGAAGCTCATCAAAGGTAAACAATTTAATTTGATTGCTTTTCTGATTTTCGTGACCAGATTGCCTGCTGCTAGCTAGGCATAATGCTATGCTAGGCTATCGATAAACATACACAAATGCTTGTCTTGCTTTGGCTGTAAATCATATTTTCAAAATCTGAGATGACAGGGTGATTAACAAAATGCTAAGCTGTGTTTGAATATATTTCACTTGTGATTTCATGAATATGAATATTTTCTAGTAAGATTTTTTGTCCGTTGCGTTATGTAAGTTAGTGTCAGTTGATGACAATTCTCCCTGATCCGGGATGGGTAGATCCAAGAGGTTTTAACTCAATGATATATATATTTTTCTTACATTGTTTGCAAACTAATATGTGACTTGTATTAATGCCAAAATAACAGGCAAAACAGGCAAGCCCCACCCCCAATAAAAGTATTTTTGCTAAAAATGTGGTTCTCAAAACTGGTGGGGCACTGCCACTGGGACTATAGGACCATGGACACCAGCACACCACACACTCATCTAGTTACGACTAGGACTTTAGGACATGGACACCAGCACACCACACACTCATCTAGTTACCACTGGGACTTTAGGATCATGGACACCAGCACACCACACACTCATCTAGTTACCACTGGGACTTTAGGACATGGACACCAGCACACCACACACTCATCTAGTTACGACTGGGACTTTAGGACCATAGACACCAGCACACCACAAACTCATCTAGTTACCACTGGGACTTCAGGAACATGGACACCAGCACACTGGGAATGCTGGTGTCCAGTGTGCTGGTGTCCAGCTGAGGAGTATTTATGTCTGTAATAAAGACCTTTTTTAGGGAAAAAACTCATTCTGATTGGCTGGGCCTGGCTCCCTAGTGGGTAGGCCCAGCTGTGTGGTCATGTGCGGCAAAAAAGGACAGACAGTAGGTAAGTTGGTCCAGAACAAAGCAGCACGTATTGCACTTAGATGTACACAGAGGGAAAATGTTAGTAACATGCATGTCAGCCTGGCTGAAAGTTGAGAGATTGACTGTATCACTATTGATCTTTGTGTGAATTATTGATGTTAGGGTTAGTTTTAGGGTTTGGGTTAAGTCTAGGGTTTAGGTTAGGCTAAGGTTAGGTTAGGGTTAACCTTTTTGGGATAGGGGGCAGCATTTTCACTTTTGGATGAATAGCCCAGAGGGAACTGCCTCCTACTCTGTCCCAGATGCTTATATATGCATATTATTATTAGTATTGGATAGAAAACACTCTGAAGTTTCTAGTTTGTAGTTTTTGGAAATCTGACACAGTGGTTGCATTAAGGAGAAGTCTATCTTTCATTCTGTAAATAACACTAGTCTCTTTTATCAATGTTTATTATGAGTATTTCTGCAAAATCACCGGATGTTTTGGAATCAAAACATTACTGCACATAAGGCGCCAAAGTAAACTGAGATTTTTGGATATAAATATGCACATTATCGAACAAAACATACATGTATTGTGTAACATGATGTTCTATGAGTGTCATCTGATGAAGATCATCAAAGGTTAGTGATTAATTATATCCTTTTGTGACTCCTCTCTTTGGCTGGAAAAATGGCTGTGTTTTTTCAACCTGGCGGTGATCTAACATAATCATATGTTGTGATTTAGCTGTAAAGCATTTTTGAAATTGAACATGATGGGAAGATTAACAAGATGTTTATCTTTAATTTGCTGTATTGGACTTGTTAATGTGGGGAAGTTACATATTTCAAAAAAATATTTTGGAATTTCGCTCACTGCCTTTTCAGTGGAATGTTGTCCGGAACCCCTGCGCTAGAAAGGTTAAGGTTAGGGTTAGGGTTAGGGTTAAGTTTAGGGTTAAGGTTAGGTTAGGGTTAAGGTTAGGGTTAAGGTTAGGGTCAGTTTGTCTCTGTGAATGGCTTGTCCTCTGACAAATCAACTGTACATTTCGGTGTTCCTCAAGGTTCCGTTTTAGGACCAATATTGTTTTCACTATATATTTTACCTCTTGGGGATGTCATTCGAAAACATAATGTTAACTTTCACTGCTATGCGGATGACACACAGCTGTACATTTCAATGAAACATGGTGAAGTCCCAAAATTGCCCCCACTAGAAGCCTGTGTTTCAGACATAAGGAAGTGGATGGCTACAAACTTTCTACTTTTAAACTCGGACAAAACAGAGATGCTTGTTCTAGGTCCCAAGAAACAAAGAGATCTTCTGTTGAATCTGACAATTAATCTTAATGGTTGTACAGTCGTCTCAAATAAATATGTGAAGGACCTAGGCGTTACTCTGGACCCTGATCTCTCTTTTGACGAACATATCAAGACTGTTTCAAGGACAGCTTTTTTCCATCTACGTAACATTGCAAAAATCAGAAACTTTCTGTCCAAAAATTATGCAGAAAAATTAATCCATGCTTTTGTTACATCTAGGGTAGACTACTGCAATGCTCTACTTTCCGTCTACCCGGATGAAGCACTAAATAAACTTCAGTTAGTGCTAAATAAGGCTACTAGAATCCTGACTAGAACCAAAAAATATGATCATGTTACTCCAGTGCTAGCCTCCCTACACTGGCTTCCTGTCAAGGCAAGGGCTGATTTCAAGGTTTTACTGCTAACCTACAAAGCATTACATGGGCTTGCTCCTACCTATCTCTCTGATTTGGTCCTGCCGTACATACGTACACGTACGCCTCCTAATTATCCCTAGAATTTCTAAGCAAACAGCTGGAGGCAGAGCTTTTTCCTATAGAGCTCAATTTTTATGGAATGTTCTGCCTACCCATGTGAGAGACGCAAACTCAGTCTCAACCTTTAAGTCTTTACTGAAGACTCATCTCTTCAGTGGGTCATATGATTGAGTGTAGTCTGGCCCAGGAGTGTGAAGGTGAACGGAAAGGCTCTGGAGCAACGAACCGCCCTTGCTGTCTCTGCTTGGCCGGTTCCCCTCTTTCCACTGGGATTCTCTGCCTCTAACCCTATTACAGGGGCTGAGTCAATGGCTTACTGGTGCTCTTTCATGCCGTCCCTAAGAGGGGTGAGTCACTAAAGTGGGTTGAGTCACTGATGTGATCTTCCTGTCTGGGTTGGCGCCCCCCCCTTGGGTTGGGCCATGGCGGAGATCTTTGTGGGCTCTACTCGGCCTTGTCTCAGGGTGGTAAGTTGGTGGTTGAAGATATCCCTCTAGTGGTGTGGGGGCTGTGCTTTGGCAAAGTGGGTGGGGTTATATCCTTCCTGTTTGGCCCTGTCCGGGGGTATCATCGGATGGGGCCACAGTGTCTCCTGACCCCTCCTGTCTCAGCCTCCAGTATTTATGCTGCAGTAGTTTGTGTCGGGGGCTAGGGTCAGTTTGTTATATCTGGAGTACTTCTCCTGTTTTATCCGGTGTCCTGTGTGAATTTAAGTATGCTCTCTCTAATTCTCTCTTTCTCTCTTTCTTTCTCTCTTTCTTTCTCTCTCTCGGAGGACCTGAGCCCTAGGACCATGCCTCAGGACTACCTGGCATGATGACTCCTTGCTGTCCACAGTCCACCTGGCCGTGCTGCTGCTCCAGTTTCAACTGTTCTGCATGCGGCTATGGAATCCTGACCTGTTCACCGGACGTGCTACCTGTCCCAGACCTATTATTTGATCATGCTGGTCATTTATGAACATTTGAACATCTTGGCCATGTTCTGTTATAATCTCCACCCGGCACAGCCAGAAGAGGACTGGCCACCCCTCATTGCCTGGTTCCTCTCTAGGTTTCTTCCTAGGTTTTGGCTTTTCTAGGGAGTTTTTCCTAGCCACCGTGCTTCAACACCTGCATTGCTTGCTGTTTGGGGTTTTAGGCTGGGTTTCTGTACAGCACTTTGAGATATCAGCTGATGTACGAAGGGCTATATAAATACATTTGATTTGATTTGGTTAAGGTTAGGTTAGGGTTAAGGTTAGGTTAGGGTTGAGGTTAGTAAAACCAACGTGTTTGTTTGTGTGCTCCCATTTCAGCACTCTTCCCAGGTCCTCAGTATAGTAGGTGGTATCACTGAAACAGACCAGGATACACCAGAGCACTGAATCAGACCAGAATACACCAAAACACTGAAACAGACCAGAATACACCACAACACTGAAACAGACCAGAATACACCACAACACTGAAACAGACCAGAATACACCACAACACTGAAACAGACCAGAATACACCACAACACTGAAACAGACCAGAATACACCAAAACACTGAAACAGACCAGAATACACCACAACACTGAAACAGACCAGAATACACCAAAACACTGAAACAGACCAGAATACACCACAACACTGAAACAGACCAGAATACACCACAAGGTGTAGAGCAACAGAGTCACAGACTCTCTCAGAGAGCACCCCCTCCCTCTAATCAAAGTCTCTGGAAATAATTGAACTTTTTGTTTATCTCCTTGAAGTTAAACCTGCTATCTATGCTTTGCCCCCCCCTGCAACTGTTAGCCCCGATCTCCCCTTCCCTCCAACCTCCCCTACTCCTGCCCCTGCCCTTCTCTGCCCTCCTCACCTCTTCCTCATGCATCTACTACAGTCTAAACTCCTATTATGTTTTACCTTCAGTCACAATGTGGACATTCCCAATGACCACCTAATCATTCCCAGCTTCCAATTGGCTCATTCATCACCATCACCCTCCCTCTCCCCTGTAACTATTCCCCAGGTTGTTGCTATAAATGAGAATGTGTTCTCAGTCAGCATACTTTGTAAAATAAAAACAATGACAAACATGAAAGAGAGATGGAGAAAGACAGAGGAAGAAAGATGGGGAAAAAGAGAAAGCGAGAGTCTTCCGTTCATCATGTTTATATAACGTAAGGGACTTTCACAGTAGCGAGACTCCTACACACAAACACACTCACACACACACAGGACCGATGAGTCATATATAGGTAGCTTACGTCTCTCACACTCACAGGAGCTGAGAGCTCTGAGGGCAGCTCTGAACTCAAACACACTGTTCATGACTTACAGGCTGTTCTGATCAACACACATGTTGTGGTTTTGTAGACCCACTGTGCTCGCTGTCACTTTGAGTAGAGCTCAATCGCTTCTTCTCTTTTTCTCCCGCTTTCTCTCTCGTTCTCATTTCTCTCTCCCTCGTGTGATATTTCTCTCTCTCCCCCTCTCTCTATCTCTCCCCCTCTCTCTCCCTCTCTTTCTCTCTCTCTCTCTCTCTCCCTCCATCTCTCTATCTCTCCCCCCTCTCTCTCTCTCTCTCTCTCACACACACACACACACACACACACACACACACACACACACACACACACACACACACACACACACACACACACACACACACACACACACACACACACACACAGAGAGAGAGAGAGCAGGCTGAACACAGCAGACACCAGGGGTCCGGCCTATTAAATAAGCCAGTGGTGGCTGCCTGCCTGACACACAAAGTCTGATACAATCTGTGATTTAGTAATAACAGTGTGTAAGAGAGGGTGTGTAAAAGAGAGAGATGCATGTTTTCCCTTTTCTACTTTAACTATTTGTGCATCGTAACAATGCTGTATACTGTATACATATGACATTTGAAATGTCTTTATTCTTTTGGAACGTTTGTGAGTTTGTTTACTGTTAATTATTTATTGTTTATTTCACTTTTGTTTATTATCCATTACACTTGCTTTGGCAATTTAAACGTATGTTTTCTATGCCAATAAAGCCCTCAAATTGAATTGAAATTGAATTAGAATTGAGGTACAGACAGAGAGAGACAGAGAGATACAGACACAGACACAGAGACAGAGACAGAGACAGAGAGAGAGATACAGACACAGACACAGAGACAGAGACAGAGACAGAGAGAGATACAGACACAGACACAGAGACAGAGACAGAGAGACAGAGACAGAGACAGAGACAGAGACAGAGAGAGAGAGAGAGAGAGAGAGAATTGACAACCAAACAAACCAAAACAAAGGCAAAGTCTTATCATGCTTTATTGATTTCAAAAAAGCCTTTGACTCAATTTGGTATGAGGGTTTGCTATACACATTGATGGAAAGTGGTGTTGGGAGTAAAACATACAACATTATAAAATCCATGTACACAAGCAACAAGTGTGCGTTTAAAATTGGCAAAAAAACACATATTTCTTCCCACAGGGCCGTGGGGTGAGACAGGGATGCAGCTTAAGCCCCACCCTCTTCAACATATATATCAACGAATTGGCGCGGGCACTAGAAAAGTCTGCAGCAGTCGGCCTCACCCTACTAGAATCTGAAGTCAAATGTCTACTGTTTGCTGATGATCTGGTGCTTCTGTCACCAACCAAGGAGGGCCTACAGCAGCACCTAGATATTCTGCACAGATTCTGCCAGACCTGGGTCCTGACAGTAAATCTCAGTAAGACAAAAATAATGGTGTTCCAAAAAAGGTCCAGTCGCCAGGACTACAAATACAAATTCCATCTAGACACCGTTGCCCTAGAGCACACAAAAAAAACGAATCATACCTTGGCCTAAACATCAGCGTCACAGGTAACTTCCACAAAACTGTGAACGATCTGAGAGACAAGGCAAGAAGGGCATTCCATGCCATCAAAAGGAACATAAAATTCAACACACCAATTAGGATCTGGCTAAAAATACTTGAATCAGGCGTCCCAGGTGGCGCAGTGGTCTAGGGCACCCCATCGCAGTGCCACCAGAGACTCTGACACATTCTTCTGACACATTGGTGCGGCTGGCTTTTGGGTTGGATGCGCGCTGTGTTAAGAAGCAACCTTGGTTGGGTTGTGTTTCGGAGGACGCATGGCTCTCGACCGAGCCGAAGACAAGATAGTAACTACTAACAATTGGAAACCACGAAATTGGGGAGAAAAGGGGGTAAAATAAAAAAAATACTTGAATCAGTTATATATATATATATATATATATATATATATATATATGGTTGTGAAGTCTGGGGTCCGCTAACAAACGAACAATTCACAAAATGGGACAAACACCAAATCGAGACTGCGTGCAGAATTCTGCAAAAATAGGCGAAGACTGAGGCGAAGACTTTTGGAGGATGGCCTGGTGTCAAGAAGGAAGAAAGAAGCAAAGAAGCAACTTCTCTCCAGGAAACACATCAGGGACAGACTGATATTCTGCAAAAGGTACAGGGATTGGCCTGCTGAGGACTGGGGTAAAGTCACATTCTCTGATGAATCCCCTTTCCGATTGTTTGGGGCATCCGGAAAAAAGCTTGTCCGGAGAAGACAAGGTGAGCGCTACCATCAGTCCTGTGTCATGCCAACAGTTAAGCATCCTGAGACGATTCATGTGTGGGGTTGCTTCTCAGCCAAGAGAGTGGGCTCACTCACAATTTTGCCTAAGAACACATCCATGAATAAAGAATGGTACCAACACATCCTCCGAGAGCAACATCTCCCAACCATCCAGGAACAGTTTGATGACTAACAATGCCTTTTCCAGTATGATGGAGCACCTTGCCATAAGGCAAAAGTGATAACTAAGTGCCCCGGGGAACAAAACATCGATATTTTGGGTCCATGGCCAGGAAACTCCCCAGACCTTAATCCCATTGAGAAGTTGTGGTCAATCTTCAAGAGGTGGGTGGACAAACAAAACCCCACAAATTCTGGCAAACTCCAAGCATTGATTATGCAAGAATGGGCTGCCATCAGTCAGAATGTGGCCCATAAGTTAATTGACAGCATGCCAGATTGTAGAGGTCTTGATAAAGAAGGGTCAACAATGCAAATATTGACCCTTTGCATCAACTTCATGTAACTGTCAATAAAAGCCGTTGACACTTATCAAATGCTTGTAATTGTACTTCGTATCGTAACATCTGACAAAAAAATCTAGACACTGAAGCAGCAGACTTTGAGAAAATTAATATTTGTGTCATTCTCAAAACTTTTTGCCACGACTGTAGATACAGTGGGGAGAACAAGTATTTGATACACTTCTTACTGGTTGGTAGGTGATCAAATACTTATGTCATGCAATAAAATGCTAATGAATTACTTAAAAATCATACAATGTGATTCTGGATTTTTGTTTTAGATTCCGTCTCTCACAGTTGAAGTGTATCCATGATAAAAATTACAGACCTCTACATGCGTTGTAAGTAGGAAAACCTGCTAAATCGGCAGTGTATCAAATACTTGTTCTCCCCACTGTATACATTATGACGTTTGTAATGTTTTTATTCTTTTGAAACTTCTGTATGTTAAATGTTTACTGTTTATTTTATTATGTATTTCACTTTTGTATATAATCTACCTCACTTGCTTTGGCAATGTTAACATATGTTTCCCATGCCAATAAAGCCCCTTGAATTTATTGTAGGTTTAGCATTAGGCAGACCTCTGACCAGAGTCCTGCAGAGGGACTGAGCAACGTTCAGAGCTGCTTAATGTGGAATCAAAAGACAGAGAGAGAGAGAAAGAGAGAAATAGAGCGAGAGAAAGAAAGAAAGAGAGAGAGAGAGAGAGAGATAAAGAAAGAGAGAGAGAGAAAGAGAGAAATAGAGCGAGAGAAAAAAAGAAAGAGAGAGAGAGAGAGAGAAAGAGAGAGCGAGAGAAAGACAGAGAGCGAGAGAGAGAGACATAGATACAGAGACAGACAGAGAGAGAGAGAAAAACAGACAGAGAGAGAGGGGGGGGGGGGGGGGGGGGAGAGGGAGGGAGGGAGGGAGGGAGGTAGGGTTTCCCCACTTCGACGGGACAGAGGAAGCTCCAGAATACCATTTGTGTCTGAGAGCAGAGGTAGAACAAGACACACACCTTCAGCCAGAAGCCATGCATCACTGTGTATCCATTGTGGGAAGGAAAGGTCCATCAACGGAGGTAGAGTCCGAATCCCCCCTTCACCCTCTCCCTGGTGGTATATCTCCCTGAATACGGCAGACAGACACTTCATGTGTTGATTTGTTAATCCATCTATCCTTCCATCTGTCTGTTCTGCTGTTGACAGTCACACCCAGTAAAGGCCATGTTGGAGGCCCACCCCCCCTAGCAAACCAAAATCGGTTCTGTAAAAGTTCCCAGAACATTTGTTAGGTTGCAGCAAATGTTCTCATAACACAAAAACTGTCCAGTTGTGCTGATGATTATACGTTCGTATAAAATATACGCCTGACGTTGCTCTCACATTTTATTGCGGCAGTATGTTTGTAAAACATTACTGGTACATTGTGTCATTACTTTACCTGGTAACCTAATCAGAACGTTTGGGGAATGTTCTGTGGTGGTTGTGACAGATGTAGTGATGTTAGAACATTCCAAGGATATTTTCGGGAGTTTGTTGATATGAAAAACAAAAACATTTTGTTATCAAAATTATTCCTTGAATGTTTTTGGGATGTTATCTTCCTAATGTTAAATAAAACCGTAACTAGAACTGAATGGGTATCTTAGTTAATGTTCTGGAAATGTTCCCAGGTTGCAGGGATTCTACTAAATAAGGATTATCATTCATTAACAATCCCATGGTCCATGACACTAACTAGCTCCACAGTCCAGCCACATCACATCTGCTGAGCCGGGCCCCTTCAGGTCCTCACAGAGCCGTTTATGAACTGACGAAGAGGGGAAAGAATCACACAACTTCCCCTTAGACCAGTCCAGTCCAGTCTGCCTCAGCCTGAACAACAACACAGAAGGGGAAAGTCATTGGAACTAGTCCAGCAGTCCAACAAGCTACAGTCTAATTATCTTCTCTGTTTCCTTAGTTACGGACCTAACTTCCCCTGTAAACATTTAGTCCAAAGAAATCTGGTGATGTTGATGAGAGGAGTGTATTGTGATTTATCAGTGATTATGCATGAAACACATAACCCAGAGGATTCATAAATAGTCATGAGTGCTCATGTCAAGGTCAGGAAAAGCATGCTCAAGACATTCTAGAAGGCAAGGCACATTGTTAGGCTATATTCTGAAGCACTAGAACATTACATCACATTCTAGAATGCCAAAACAAACATATAATTCTTTACAGTAGGCCTAATGCTAAACCTACAATAAATGGCTTACTTGTACACTACGACCTATTCCAGAGTTACTGTAAAGCAGCTCACTAGTGGAGGTTACAGTAAATGACTCATATCAAGCTGTTCTGTTGCTCCCTCTCCCTCACACGCACACAAACCCGTAGGCGCACACACACACACACACACACACACACACACACACACACACACACATACACATACTCACACACACCCGTATCCAGCTTTTCCTGTTTAGTGTGAAACACTATTACCTTGACGAATACCATCTCTGAGCCAAACAGGGAGCGTGCGCACACACACACACACACACACACACACACACACACACACACACACACACACACACACACACACACACACACCCCACCGATTGGCTCCGATGCAGAACTTTGAGACACACCCCCCCCTCATCTCCTATCCCCCTGTCTCCATGGCTCCTCTGTCATGATTGGTCAGCTCTGGAAACCTGAGCTGGGGTCCAGCTCCCCCCATCACACACCCCTCACCCCCTATCCCCCTCCAGCCCACTGCTCTCCCCCATTCCCTCCTTGCAGCCCACTGCTCTCCCCCATTCTCCCCTCCAGCCCACTGCTCTCCCCCATTCTCCCCTCCAGCCCACTGCTCTCCCCCATTCTCCCCTCCAGCCCACTGCTCTCCCCCATTCTCCCCTCCAGCCCACTGCTCTCCACCATTCTCCCATCTAGCCCACTGCTCTCCCCCATTCCCAATCCAGCCCATCTGCTCTCCCCCATTCTCCCATCTAGCCCACTGCTCTCCCCATTCTCCCCTCCAGCCCACTGCTCTCCCCCATTCTCCCCTCGAGCCCACTGCTCTCCCCCATTCTCCCCTCCAGCCCACTGCTCTCCCCCATTCTCCCCTCCAGCCCACTGCTTTCCCCCATTCTCCCATCTGGCCCACTGCTCTCCCCCATTCTCCCCTCCAGCCCACTGCTCTCCCCCATTCTCCCCTCCAGCCCACTGCTCTCCCCATTCTCCCATCTAGCCCACTGCTCTCCCCCATTCTCCCCTCCAGCCCACTGCTCTCCCCCATTCTCCCCTCCAGCCCACTGCTCTCCCCCATTCTCCCATCTAGCCCACTGCTCTCCCCCATTCTCCCATCTAGTCCCCCACTCTTTGAAATGTGTGTCAGGGCTTCAGAAGCGTGGCCAAGGCAAACAGCTGGCCTAGTCCAAAGATCTGCTACATTTCAGTTTCACACACACACACACACACACACACACACACACACACACACACACACACACACACACACACACACACACACACACACACACACACACACACACACACACACACACACACACAATCATGTTATATTTCATAATCCAGATGTGATGAGGCCTACCAGGAAACCTCTCTATGCTATTCATAGGCCTACACACACACACGCACGCACGCACGCACACACACACACACACACACACACACACACACACACACACACACACACACACACACACACACACACACACACACACACACATTAACAGATGCACGCACATACAACTGTCCTAACTGTTTGAACGGTGTGTGGGTCACAGACAGACGTCCTTGGAGCTTTTGTTGCTGTCGTCTGTATTATCATCCTCAGTGTTTCATTGTGCTAGGAGTGAAGAAGAAAGAGACAGTAATCTGACAACTCCCTGTCTGGCCCCACTCACATCCCCCTGTCTGGCCCCACTCACAGCCCCCAGTCTGTCTCCACTCACAGCCCCCTGTCTGGCCCCACTCACATCCCCCTGTCTGGCCCCATTCACAGCCCCCTGTCTGGCCCCACTCACATCCCCCTGTCTGGCCCCACTCACATCTCTCTGTCTGGCCCCACTCACATCCCCCTGTCTGGCCCCACTCACATCCCCCTGTCTGGCCCCACTCACATCTCTCTGTCTGGCCCCACTCACATCCCCCTGTCTGGCCCCACTCACATCCCCCTGTCTGGCCCCACTCACATCCCCCTGTCTGGCCCCACTCACAGCCCCCTGTCTCATCCCACTCACAACCCCTTGTCTGGCCCCACTCACAGCCCCCTGTCTGGCCCCACTCACAGCCCCCTGTCTCATCCCACCTACCACCACTTGTCTGGCCCCACTCACAGCCCCCTGTCTCGTCCCACTCACAACCCCCTGTCTCGTCCCACTCACAACCCCCTGTCTCGTCCCACTCACAACCCCCTGTCTCGTCCCACTCACAGCCCCCTGTCTCGTCCCGCTCACAACCCCCTGTCTCGTCCCACTCACAACTCCCTGTCTCGTCCCACTCACAGCCCCCTGTCTCGTCCCGCTCACAACCCCCTGTCTGGTCGCACTCACTGTCTCTCCCTGTCTCGTCCCACTCACAGCCCCCTGTCTGGCCCCACTACCCCTGTCTCTCCCATCCTCCCTGTCTCCCCCATTCTTCCCCTGTCTCCCCATCTCCCCTGTGTGGGTCTCTGTGGGGGTTTCTGGTCTCAGCGCTCTGGGGGACTATAGTGACACCCCCTCACACACACACACACGCACACACCTGTGATGACAAGCTCCTCATTCTCTAGACCATGGGAACCCAGGAGAACCTCCCTCTGACTCAAAAAATGTAACCCCAATTCCTTCGGCCCCCACTTTCATTCTTTCTCTCCCTCACTCTCTCTAGATGACAGGTACATGATAAACTGCCAAACCCAAGCTCCTCAGTGGCCTTGGTAACAAAGGGAGTGGGAGGAGAGAGAGGAGGAGGGAGAGAGAGACTGGCAGGTGGGGCGTGGGAGGCGACTCCCCTTCCCCCTACCCTCCTCCTCTCTCTCCCTCTGCCCTCCTCCCCCACTGCATCCTCCCTTCTTCCTTCCTCTCTCCCTCCTCTCTCCCTCCCTCATCCGCTCCAGGGAGGCCAGAGGAAACTGGAGCTGTTAAAAGCTTCTCTGGTTACAGAACCCTGAGACACCTTTCCCCAGGTGAGGCCCTCTGCTCAACCAATCAGGCGCCGGCACCTCTCCATTTTGGACTGTTTTGTTCCGGAATCTATTTGAACAGGATCCGGCACCCCTCCATTTTGGACTGTTTTGTTCCGGAATCTATTTGAACAGGATCCGGCACCCCTCCATTTTGGACTGTTTTGTTCCGGAATCTATTTGAACAGGATCCGGCACCTCTCCATTTTGGACTGTTTTGTTCCGGAATCTATTTGAACAGGATCCGGCACCCTTCCATTTTGGACTGTTTTGTTCCGGAATCTATTTGAACAGGATCCGGCACCCCTCCATTTTGGACTGTTTTGTTCCGGAATCTATTTGAACAGGATCCGGCACCCCTCCATTTTGGACTGTTTTGTTTCGGAATCTATTTGAACAGGATCCGGCACCTCTCCATTTTGGACTGTTTTGTTCCGGAATCTATTTGAACAGGATCCGGCACCTCTCCATTTTGTACTGTTTTGTTTCGGAATCTATTTGGCCGGATCCGGTACTTCTCGAGTCATGAACAATTATTTTCACTTTTTGCAATGTAAAATACTTATAAAAGCGATCATAATTCTCTCCTAAATTCTCCTGCACCCACAAAAAAACCTTATGTCAAAAAGTAGATTTTCAGCTTGACCCCATGGCTCCTGCTGAGAAGGGGAGACTATGCAGAGAGAGAGAAGAGAGAGAGAGGCTTTTGGCACTAGCACATCGGCCATCACCAAAAGCATTTTTTGCTGTTGTATATATTTCAATTTATTTTCAATCTATATTTTATATTTTAATTTATTTTCAATCTTTTTTATTAAATATACCTTCCGGTAACCCGCCTCACCCAATGTGACACGGATCCGCTATTTTCTTTAGACCTTATAGCCAGAACCTCCATCAGCAGCTAGCCAGCTAATTAGCTACTAGCTATTTAGCCATTGTTAGCCACTGCTAGTGACCTTTCCTGCACAGACATCAGCCATTTATTTTTTTAGCCTGGATAATACTTCCCAGCATTGGACTGTTTTCTCCACTACAACGCCGGATTCCTGCCGTAAACCCTGGACCATTACTCCTGATCATCACAGCTAGCGAGCTGCCACCGAGTGACCCAGCCCCGAAACTAGCCCTGAGCCAGGCCAATGTGTGATCCTACTCTGTGATCACCTGGCTACTCAGCCGATGCCTTCCGGACTCTACCCCAACACGGCTAGAATCCACCACTCCGCCGGATCCTTGCCGTAAGCTATGGACCTGTGCATCGGATCATCGCTGCTACCAAGTGGCTATAGTGGCTAATGCCCCTGCCCCGAAGCTAGTACCACTTAGCCGGAGCCAGGCTCATCTCCCGGCTAGCAAAATAAATTTCTATAACTACAATTACCTCTTTCGCCATCTGGTCTGGACCCTTTGTTAACGCGGCGCCCTGCCGTACCACCACAACTGGTCCACCGGCTTAACTCCATCGCTGTGCCCTCAACCGGCATTCGCCGGACTTCAGAGCAGATGCTTCTACTTACCCAGGTCTTACCCCGGCTAACTTTAAATGCCGTGTCTCCCGCGTGCTAGCATAGTAACGACTACCCCGCGGTTTCCCTGTTCCATTTATTGCTGTTCACTGGACCCTATGATCACTTGGCTACATAGCTGATGCCTGCTGGACTGTTCATTAATCACGGTACTCCATTTTGTTTATTTTTTGTTTATCTGTCGGCCCAAGCTCAGGCCCTGTGTGTAGTTAACCAACCCTCCCATTCATCGCCATTTTACCTGTTGTTGTTGTCTAAGCTGATTAGCTGTTGTTGTCTTACTGGTTGCTGCCTTAGCTAGCTCTCCCAATCAACACCTGTGATTGCTTTATGCCTCGCTTTATGTCTCTCTCAAATGTACCTCACTTTATGTCTCTCCCTGTCTGTACATTATGCCCTGAATCTATTCTACCACGCCCAGAAATCTGCTCCTTTTATTCTCTGTCCCCAACGCACTAGACGACCAGTTTTGATAGCCTTTAGCCGTACCCTCATCCTACTCCTCCTCTGTTCCTCGGGTGATGTGGAGGTTAACCCAGGCCCTGATTGTACCCAAGCACTCATTTGTTGACCTCTGTAACCTCTGAAAATGCCTTGGTTGCATGCATGTTAACATGTTTTACTCACTGCTTTAGCACACTCCACCAACCCTGATGTCCTTGTCATGTCTGAATCCTGGCTAAGGAAGGCCACCAACAATTCTGAGATTTCCATACCCAACTACAACATTTTCCATCAAGATAGAACTGCCAAAGGGGGAGGAGTTACAATCTACTGCAGAGATAGCCTGCAAAGTTCTGTCATACTTTCCAGGTCTATGCCCAAACAGTTCAAGCTCTCAATTTTAAAAGTTAATCTCTCCAGAAATAAGTCTCTCACTGTTGCTGCCTGTGATAGACCCCCCTCAGCTCTCAACTGTGCCCTGGACACCACATGGGAAATGATTGCACCCCATCTATCTTCAGAGTTCATTCTGCTAGGTGACATAAACTGGGATATGCTTAACACTAGATGCCCTCAATCTCACACAAATTATCAAGGAACCCACCAGGTACAATCCATAAATATGGGCACCCTCATAGATATTATCCTGACCAACTTGCCCTCCAAATACACCTCTGCTGTTTTCAATCAGGATCTCAGCGATCACTGCCTCATTGCCTGCATCTGCTATGGGTCTGAGGTCAAACAACCACTGTCAAACGCTCCCTAAAACACTTCTGAGAACAGGCCTTTCTAATCAACCTGGCCCGGGTATCCTGGAAGGATACTGACCTCATCCCGTCAGTCGAGGATGCCTGGTCGTTCTTTAAAAGTAATTTCCTCACCATCTTAAATAAGCATGTCCCTTTCAAAAAATATAGAACTAAGAAGAGATATAGCCCTTGGTTCACCCCAGACCTGACTGCCCTCGACCAGCACCAAAACACCCTGTGGCTGACTGCACTAGCATCGAAAAGTCCCCGCGATATGCAACTTTTCAGGGAAATCAGGAAGCAATACACGCAGTCAGTCAGGAAAGCAAAGGCTAGCTTTATCAAACAGAAATTTGCATCCTGTAGCTCTAACTCCAAAAAGTGTTGTGACACTGTAAAGTCCATGGAGAACAAGAGAACCTCCTCCCAGATGTCCACTGCACTGAGGCTAGGTAACACTGTCAACACCGATAAATCCACGATAATCCTCCTGACTATCCAACCCCGGCCAACAGCTCCGCACCCGCCGCAGCTACTTGCCCAAGCCTTCCCAGCTTCTCCTTCCCCCAAATCCAGATGGCAAATGTTCTGAAAGAGCTGCTAAACCTAGACCTGTACAAATCAGCTTGGCTAGCCAATCTGGACCCTCTCTTTCTAAAATTATCAGCCGCCATTGTTGCAACCCCTATTACCAGTCTGTTCAACCTCTCTTCGTATCGTCCGAGATCCCTAAAGATTGGAAAGCTGCCGCGGTCATCCCCCTCTTCAACGGGGGTGACACTCTAGACCCAAACTGTTGTAGACCTATATCCATCCTGCCCTGCCTTTCTAAAGTCTTCGAAAGCCAAGTTAATAAACAGTTCACTGACCATTTTGAATCTCACCATACCTTCTCCGCTGTGCAATCCGGTTTCCAAGCTGGTCACGGGTGCACCTCAGCCACGCTCAAGGTCCTAAATGATATCACAAACGCCATCGATAAAAGACTGTGCAGCCGTCCTCATCGACCTTGCCAAGTCTTTCAACACTGTCAATCACCGTATCCTTATCGGCAGACTCAGTAGCCTTGGTTTCTCAAATGACTGCCTCGCATGGTTCACCAACTACTTTTCAGACAGATTTCAGTGTGTCAAATCGGAGGGCCTGTTGTCCGGACCTCTGTCAGTCTCTTTGGGGGTACCACAGGGTTCAATTCTCGGGCCGACTCTTTTCACTGTATATATCAACGATGTCGCTCTTGCTCCTGGTGATTCCCTGATCCACCTCTACGCAGACGACACCATTCTGTATACTTCTGGCCCTTCTTTGGACACTCCAAACGAGCTTCAATGCCATACAACACTCCTTCTGTGGCCTCCAACTACTCTTAAACGATAGTAAAACCAAATGCATGCTTTTCAACCGTTCGCTGCTCACCCCCGCCTGCCCGACTAGCCCGACTACTCTGGACGGTTCAGACTTAGAATATGTGGACAACTACAAATACCTAGGTGTCTGGCTAGACTGTAAACTCTCCTTCCAGACTTATATTAAACATCTCCAATCCAAAATTAAATCTAGAATCGGCTTCCTATTTCGCAACAAAGCCTCCTTCACTCACGCCGCCAAACTTACCCTCGTAAAACTGACTATCCTACCGACCCTCGACTTCGGCGATGTCATTTACAAAACAGCTTCCAACACTCTACACAGCAAACTGGATGCAGTCTATCACAGTGCCATCCGTTTTGTCACTAAAGCCCCTTATACCACCTACCACTGTGACCTGTACGCTCTAGTCGGCTGGCCCTCGCTACATATTTGTCACCAGACCCACTGGCTCCAGGTCATCTATAAGTCTATACTAGGTAAAGCTTCACCTTATCTCAGCTCACTGGTCACGATAACAACACCCACCCGTATCATGCGTTCCAGCAGGTATATCTCACTGGCCGTCCCCAAAACCAACACCTCCTTTGCCCGCCTTTCCTTCCAGTTCTCTGCTGCCAGTGACTGGAACGAATTGCAAAAATCACTGAAGCTGGAGACTTATATTTCCCTCTCTGACTTTAAACATCAGC
This sequence comes from Oncorhynchus mykiss, assembly GCF_057628025.1. Lineage (NCBI taxonomy): Eukaryota > Metazoa > Chordata > Actinopteri > Salmoniformes > Salmonidae > Oncorhynchus > Oncorhynchus mykiss. Next base: position 33,884,417 of record NC_143045.1, read on the forward strand.
TATCTGAGCAGCTAACCGATCGCTGCAGCTGTACACAGTCCATCTGTAAATAGCCCACCCAATCTACCCACCTCATCATTACTTTTCTGCTCTTCTACTTGCACATCATCATCTGCTCATCTAACACTCCAGTGTTAATTTGCTAAACTGTAATTACTTTGCTACTATGGCCTATTTATGCCTTACCTCTTCACTCCATTTGCACACACTGTATATAGACTTTCTTTTTTTTCTATTGTGTTATTGACTGTACGCTTGTTTATTCCATGTGTAACTCTGCGTTGTTGTTTGTGTCGCACTGCTTTGCTTTATCTTGGCCAGGTCGCAGTTGTAAATGAGAACTTGTTCTCAACTAGCTTACCTGGTTAAATAAAGGTGTTCTCAACTAGCCTACCTGGTTAAATAAAGGTGAAATAAAAATAACAAACATGAAAAAAAACTATAAGACTATAATTTCCTCCTCACATTCTAGCCTACAATACAGTATGTCTTCACACACCTAGGCCAAGGCCAATGGTTCTTAACCTTGTTGGAGGTACTGAACCCCACCAGTTTCATATGCGCATTTACCGAACCCTTCTTAAATTGGAAAAATAAAATATGATTTTTTCAAATTCAAAACATAGGTATATATTTTACTGGTGCTCAAAATGAACCGTGCATCAACATCACTGTGTTCAAAGAACAAAATCATCAAAACATGATTTTCACACAAAAACAAAAACATAATAATGAATATTTACTGCAAATCAGTGTGACTTCTGCTGTTGCCTTTCAGAGACCAGTTCAGAAATGCGCGGCTTCACCTTGGCAAGTGCCACTCTCATGTCATTTTCGCAACAAAGTCTGTTCCTTTTCTTCGTTTTTATGTCCAGCATCCTCAAAAAGGATTGCTCGCAAAGATATGTTGTAACAAACGGTATGAAAATCTCCAGAACTTTCTTAGCAATAACAGCAATTACCATTTGTTGACACCAAAACGTTGAAAGCATTGTTGTTCTGAAGAGTTGCTGTTGAACCTGGCTCTGCTGAATTTCAATGATTTTATCGAGGTTTTCATCATTGACATCTGTTGTCTCAACACTAAACATGAACGGCTGTCTCACCCATGCTGGATATGACTCTCGTAGGGAAGTATCCGTCGAGAGACTTTGCAAGCTCACCTAAGTGCATGGCAATTGCTTGCTTCAGTTCCGCGGGTACAGAAATGCCTCCGATTCCAGATACATCTTCAATCTTACTTACACAGTCGTCCAGCAGGGGAAAGTTTGCGAAGTTATTGTTCTCTGTTTGTCGTTTCCATAACGGTAGCTTTTTTTGAAAAGCCTTCAGGTTTTCCTTCGCTTCGATGATGTTGACTCCACCGCCCTGCTTCTTTTGATTGAGATGATTGAGAGCTGCGAAGATATCAGCCATGTACGCTAAAATGAGAATGACCTCAGAATTTTTTAAGCAATCTGCATGACAATGTTGGTGCTCTTGCAAAAACAGGGCTAATTCCACACACACGGCAAAAACACGATTCAGCAACTGTCCCCGGGATAACCACTGAATGTTAGAATGGTACAGAAGTACCTCGAATTCAGAGCCCATTTCTTTACACAGCTCACTGAAGATGCGGTGCCTCAGAGTACTAGTTGGCAAATAGTTCACGCATTCCACTACAATTTGTAATACTTCTACCAGTTTTGGAGGCAAGGTTTTTGTTGCCAACGCATGCCTGTGCAGAATACAATGCGTAACAATGATGTGTGGTGCATCGGCTTTCACTAGCGCACCAAAACCAGACTTTCTTCCCAGCATGACTGGAGCTCCGTCCAAACAAACTGCAGAAACCATATCCCACGAAAGATTGTTGTCTTTGAAGAAGTCATCCACAAGTTTCTTCACATCGGCTGCCTTAGTTGTTGTTGTAAGAGGCTTACAAAATAAAAAAATCTTCCTTTATCACGTTGTCCTTCACATAGCGCACGAATACAGCAAGCTGGCTTAGATTGGAAACGTCTGTGGTCTCGTCGAGTTGAAGGCTGAATTTTGACGGGCTTGAAATCAGATCTGCAACTACTTGAGCCAAGATGTCTTTGCTAATGTCCTCTATTCTGTCGCTGATGGTGTCATTTGAAAGAGGAATTTGGGATAACTTAACTTCAGCCTCTTTTCCCAGCATGATATTCGCCATCTTCAACACAGCTGGTTTTATGAGTGTTTCACCAATGGTGTGTGGTTTGCCCTGCTTTGCGATCAGGTAAGCAACTTCGTACGATGCTGTGAGGATCGGTTTGTTGATGGGTACAAAGCCGAGAACAGGCAGAGTAGCCTTTTCATCTAGTCTGGCTCTCTTCACCTAGAATTCAGCGAGCGTTGTGTTCTTGTATTTTCCATCTCCATGCAGCTTAAGGAAGTGTTCTCTTAGTTTTGCCGGTGCTAGACTAGAATTGCTCAACTTGGCATTGCAAATCATGCAGTTAGGACGCTGACTCCAATCACGTTCCGTTATACACGTGAATCCATATTGTACATATTCGTCCGACAACTTTCTTTTTTTGCTCGACATAGTAAGAATGAAGGGATTAAAATAAAGAAAGAAATCACAAGACGTACCATCACGACAGTCACAAGTCGACTACTGAGCGCACCAAATTCCCTGCAGCACAGATAGGCCAAGCGATGTAACGTGATCACCTGCAGCCAATGATGGCCAAGAGGGGCGTGTCATCACGAATCATATGAGTCGGATGTGTGTCTTGACCTCCGCCAAACCCCTGAGGCTGACTCACCGAACCCCTGGGGTTCGATCGAACCCAGGTTAAGAACCACTGGCTTAGGCTATTGATGGATTCTCTTATTGTCAACGTAGCCTGCCATTTCAATTATTTGTGTGTATTACAAAATAATCAACCAAAGTCTCCAGTCATGTAAAATTATGTAGAATTGCATGAAATGTGTTTATAAAAGGACCCATTTTTCCCGGACTCTAGGCTACTAAAAATGTTCGCAATGTGTGCAACTTCTGTATGTGCCTAAACACTGTAAAAAATGTCGAGTAGATTTGGTACCAAAAAAACAAACAAATATACTCATTAAAGTCTTTCTATATCTGTGCAGTGATGATTTACATTGATTTAATTAAAAACATGAAGACTAAATCCTACTTAAAGGCTAATTAAAATATAATTGATCTAAGTCACTCCAAAGATGGAAATATCTACTCAATTGGAGTCATTAGGATTTAATATTCTGCACTTCCTGTCTGCTGCAAATTACGCTCTTCTATCAGCTCTGCCTTCCACACATGCTCATTGTGCTGGTTTGCTCTCAGGTAAGGTTATTTTCTTCAGTTACTAAGAAGTAAGCATTGAAAATGTTTAGCTAATAGCAATATAAATTACGCCATGTTTACGATGTTTGTAACGTTAGCTTACTACCAGCGAAACAATTCTCGCAAGGTTAGCTAGCTAGCTAATGTTAACGTTTCTAACTAGCTTGATGCGATGACGATGGCCAAAAATCAGCCACATTTGGCAGTCAAATCTATGATGGAGAAATGTGCATTATTGTAACAACAGTTTTTTTGATAACATGATTTGTTTGCACATTTGTTGGAGGATATGTGACCAATGGTTAGCGATCTCGTTTGGTTGTGTGTTACTAGCTAACGTGACCTAGACTAGCTAGCTAACTTGTAATGATTTATTTCTTCTTCTTTTTCATGCTAACTTTAGCTAGTAAGTAGCTAGCTAACATAAGCTAGCTTGCGCTATCTAGATGACTTTCTAAACTAGGCTAACGTTAGCTAATTTAGGTTTGTTTGCCCATGTGTATTATAGCGAGCTAGCAAGCAGTGTATCAATGTCCCAAACCTTGAATGGTTGGGTGTGATCGTGTGTCAGCCATTGATTGCTAACTCACGTTAGCTAATAACTAGCTAATGGCTGAAGTTTTTATTTATTTTCTCTCATTTACGTGCTCGCTCTGCCAGAAGATAAATGTGATGGTCTGACTTTTTCAAACTCAGCTTTTCTTTTCTATGTCTCAATTTGAGTCTTTGGTACAGATCTAGCTAGCTAGCTAGCTTACAAAACTAATGATGTAGCGAAATGGTGAATGCTTGATATGTGAGGTCCATGTAGCCGAGTCTTTTGCATGGATGGATATGGAAATAATTAAGCAATTCTGTGACACACACTTCCTAGCTACTTGTTGTTGTCACGCTCTGACCTTAGATATCTCTGTTTTCTTTATATTTTGGTTAGGTCAGGGTGTGACGAGGGTGGGTATGCTAGTTTTTGTATTGTCTAGGGTTTTTGTATGTCTAGGGGTTTTGCAGGTCTAGGTCATTTGTATGTCTATGGTGGCCTGATATGGTTCCCAATCAGAGGCAGCTGTTTATCGTTGTCTCTGATTGGGGATCATATTTAGGTAGATAATTTTCCCTTTTGTGTTTGTGGGTTCTTGTCTATGTGTAGTTGCCTGTCAGCACTCATTTGTATAGCTTCACGTGTCGTTTTGTTATTTTGGTTAGTTTGTCCAGTGTTCATTCTTATAATAACAACAAATGTACGCATACCACGCTGCACCTTGGTCCGATTCATACAAGGAACGTGAAAGAAGAATCCACCACAAATGGACCAAGCAGCGTGACCAGGAGGAGCAGGGATCCTGGGCCCGGGAGAAAGATGAGTGGAGGACATCCTGGAACTGGGAGGAGGTAACGGCAGGGGACAAGACCCTGCCATGGTAGCAGGTGGAGATAGTGCAGGAGGAACGGCGACGATACGAGGGGACACGGTTAGCATGGAAGCCCGAGAGGCAGCCCCAATATTTTTTTTTGGGGGGGGGGGGGGGGCGCACGAGGAGATTGGCTGAGTCAGGTTGGAGACTTGAACCAACTCTTCGTGCTTACCGTGGGGAGCGTGTGACTGGTCAAGCACTGTGTTATGCAGAGATGCGCACGGTGTCTCCAGTTTGCATTCATAGCCCGGTGCGCTGTATTCCAGCTCCTCGCATTTGCTGGGCTAGAATGGACATCCAGCCAGGACGGATGGTGCCAGCTCAGCGCTCCTGGTCTCCAGTACACCTCCTTGGACCAGGATATCCTGCGCTGGCTCCGCGCACTGTGTCTCCGGTGCTTCTGCACAGCCCAGTGCGTCTTGTGCCAGCGCTCCGCACCTGCCGGGCTCAAGTGAGCATCCAGCCAGGATGCATTGTGCCAGCTCTACGCTCCAGATCTCCAGTGAGTCTCCACAGTCCAGTACGTCCTGTGCCTGCTCCCCGCACTCGCCCTGAGATGCATGTCATCAGCCCGGTGCCAACTGTACCGGTCCCACGCACCAGGCCTCCAGTGCACCTCCAGATTCCAGTACGTCCTGTGCCTGCTCCCCGCACTCGTCCTGAGGGGCGTGTCATCAGCCCGGTGCCACCTGTACCGGTCCCACGTACCAGGCCTCCAGTGCGTCTCCACAGTCCAGAACTTCCGGCGACAGTACCCAGTCTAGAGCTTCCAGCGACAGTTCCCAGTCCAGAGCTTCCGGCGACAGTTCCCAGTCCAGAGCTTCCGGCGACAGTTCCCAGTCCAGACCTTCCGGCGACGTTTCCCAGTCCAGAGCTTCCAGCGACGTTTCACAGTACGCAACCTCCAACGACGGGCCACAGTCCGGTACCTCCAGCGACGGTCCCCAGTCCGGGGGTCTCCAGCGACGGTCCCCAGTCCGGGGTCTCCAGCGACGGTCCCCAGCGACAGTCCCCAGCCCGGGGTCCCCAGTCCGGGGTCTTCAGCGACGGTCCCCAGTCCGGGGTCTCCAGCGAAGGTTCCCAGTCCGGGGTCTCCAGCGACAGTTCCCAATCCAGAGCTTCCGGCGACGTTTCACAGTACGGAACCTCCAACGACGGGCCACAATCCGGAACCTCCAACGACGGTCCCCAGTCCGGCGTCTCCAGCGATGGTCCCCAGTCCGGGGTCTCCAGCGACGGCTCCCGGTCCGGTTGTACAAAAGGCGGAGGGATCAGTGTAAGGAGGGGGGGGGGGGGGGGGGGGTACTGTCACGCTCTGACCTCAGATGTCTCTGTTTTCTTAATATTTTGGTTAGGTCAGGGTGTGACGAGGGTGGGTATGCTAGTTTTTCTATTGTCTAGGGGTTTTGTAGGTCTAGGTCATTTGTACGTCTATGGTGGCCTGATATGGTTCCCAATCAGAGGCAGCTGTTTATCGTTGTCTCTGATTGGGGATCATATTTAGGTAGCCATTTTCAATTTTGTGTTTGTGGGTTCTTGTCTATGTGTAGTTGCCTGTCAGCACTCATTTGTATAGCTTCACGTGTCGTTTTGTTACTTTGGTTAGTTTGTTCAGTGTTCATTCTTAATATAATAAAGAATGTATGTGTACCACGCTGCTCCTTGGTCCGATTCATACGACGAACGTGACAGTTGTAGTTGCAGGGTCTTATTAAAATGTGTTGTTGGACCAGTACACCACTAAGAATCTTGAGCCAAGGTTTATGGCCATGTTGGACCAGTACACCACTAAGCATATTGAGCCAAGGTTTATGGCCATGTTGGACCAGTACACCACTAAGCATATTGAGCCAAGGTTTATGGCCATGTTGGACCAGTACACCACTAAGCATCGTGTGTGTGTGTGTGTGTGTGTGTGTGTGTGTGTGTGTGTGTGTGTGTGTGTGTGTGTGTGTGTGTGTGTGTGTGTGTGTGTGTGTGTGTGTGTGTGTGTAAGAGAGAGACTGTTCACTGCATTATGATTAAAAGAAGGGCATCTCGTAATCCAGTTTTGTTTCCATTTTAATGTAAAATTTGATCCCAACATTGAAAGAACGTGTCTGTATTTTTGTGTTATTTTTTTTTTTTACAGGAGGCTGAAGGGGGTGATGTCCTGCAGGACCTTGCACAACATGTAATGAATATCTATGTGATCAAGAAGGAGGGTGCCATGGCGAGTGATGGTCCAGAGGAGATGGGCATCGTCCTAGAGGGTGTCCTGGTGATCATCGGTCTGGGCAGTGTCAAACAGGCTTGTGTCATCCTTCTTGGCATGACATTATGCTCTGAATCTCAGCTACTCCAAAAAGCTCAAGACATTCCAGAAACTGGGACTGCTCAAAGCTCACAGTCAAGATGACAGTCCTCAAGAACAATGTGCTGTCTTAATCAGAATGACTTTTACTTTGTATCATCTTCATAGTTAAACACTGAGGAGCCTCTAACTCTTCTCTCCCTTCATTTGTTCTGGTAGCAGTTCAGGAATGGTGTCCTCTGCCACAGGCCTGCCTCTTGTTGTTGTTGAAGCCGCCTGGGGCACAGAATCTGTGCTGGGTCCAGCCTCTGCCTACCGGGGGATGGTCACGGAGAGGCAGGCCTCGAGCACATTGCGGTCTGGGACCCCATCCCCGATCAGCCCCATGACAATGATCTAAGCTAAATAAGTTAGAGGTTAAGGAAGACACATTTATTCTTCAAGGTGTGATTTAAAGGTTCACTGCCACGGCTTTTAAATTGTGCTTTGTATACAAAGTAGGTGTTGTTAATTAAGGATATCATTGTAAAATTTAGTGTCAAATTTGTTCCTATACTGTTGATATTTGAAATACTGCGATTTGAATCCGTTTCATCAAGGCACCAACATTTTACCACAGGTATTTTGAAAATTGGACCAGGGTCTGTCTACACTGTATGGTTATGGCATCACAATGCTACCTGGATCACTGATAGTCCAGCAAAGCCTTGTAGACTTTTTTGAACAGATTTATACTGGGAGCTTTTATGGGAACTTTTGAAAAAAGCCTCGAAACTAGACAATTTATGGCTTTTAAAAAACATTACAAAAGTAATATAGGTGGCATCCATCCACAGTGTTTACAAACAGATAAATTATACAGGGAGAAACTACTAGAAATATTGAGATTACATGATTATTGGGGTTGTCATCTCTTTTTTTTTTCTTTTTTTTTTTGCCTTGTAGTCAACATTTTAGTTAGAAAAATACCCCACAGTGCAAACACAAGCTATTTGAGTCTCCATGATCCCCCATTTTTGTAGGTATCCATGGTTACTATGGGAATATTTAGGTCCTTATGAAGTCTATGGAGTTGAAGCTCCATTCTATATTTTCTAAGCAGATGGTTCTTCCCACAGAGATCCTGTTATTGCTAGTGTTAGTGTTCTAGTTCCTAATTCTACGGTTCTGCCCACAGAGATCCTGTTATTGCTAGTGTTAGTGTTCTAGCTCCTAATTCTACGGTTCTGCCCACAGAGATCCTGTTATTGCTAGTGTTAGTGTTCTAGTTCCTAATTCTACGGTTCTGCCCATAGAGATCCTGTTATTGCTAGTGTTAGTGTTCTAGTTCCTAATTCTACGGTTCTGCCCACAGAGATCCTGTTATTGCTAGTGTTAGTGTTCTAGTTCCTAATTCTACGGTTTTGCCTATCTGCAGCAATCAGGAAGTACCTACAATGTTGATTGCAATTTGTCAATTAACAATTTGAGAATCATTGCTGCTGCTTTTGTACTGTTTAATAAGAACTGTTTTGAAAACTGTTGTTTACAGTGTACTCTACTGCTCTATGCCTCTACTCAAATGCAATGATATACATGCAATGCTTTATTAATTTGTTTTTTTTCTTGCTAATTCGTTCCAGTACCTCAAAACTCCCCATGTCGCGCTCACTTTTTGTTCTGGAACCTCCTGATTTCCATATTGAGCACTGGACAGCAGTAAAGGCTGGTCTGAGTTTAGACGGCAGTAAAGACTGGACTGAGTTTAGACAGCAGTAAAGACTGGTCTGAGTTTAGACAGCAGTAAAGACTGGTCTGAGTTTAGACAGCAGTAAAGAATGGACTGAGTTTAGACAGCAGTAAAGACTGGACTGAGTTTAGACAGCAGTAAAGACTGGTCTGAGTTTAGACAGCAGTAAAGACTGGTCTGAGTTTAGACAGCAGTAAAGAATGGACTGAGTTTAGACAGCAGTAAAGACTGGTCTGAGTTTAGACAGCAGTAAAGACTGGTCTGAGTTTAGACAGCAGTAAAGACTGGACTGAGTTTAGACAGCAGTAAAGACTGGACTGAGTTTAGACAGCAGTAAAGACTGGTCTGAGTTTAGACGGCAGTAAAGACTGGACTGAGTTTAGACAGCAGTAAAGACTGGACTGAGTTTAGACAGCAGTAAAGACTGGACTGAGTTTAGACAGCAGTAAAGACTGGTCTGAGTTTAGACGGCAGTAAAGACTGGACTGAGTTTAGACAGCAGTAAAGACTGGACTGAGTTTAGACAGCAGTAAAGGCTGGTCTGAGTTTAGACGGCAGTAAAGACTGGACTGAGTTTAGACAGCAGTAAAGACTGGTCTGAGTTTAGACGGCAGTAAAGACTGGACTGAGTTTAGACAGCAGTAAAGACTGGACTGAGTTTAGACAGCAGTAAAGGCTGGTCTGAGTTTAGACGGCAGTAAAGAATGGACTGAGTTTAGACAGCAGTAAAGACTGGACTGAGTTTAGACAGCAGTAAAGACTGGACTGAGTTTAGACAGCAGTAAAGGCTGGACTGAGTTTAGACAGCAGTAAAGAAAGGACTGAGTTTAGACAGCAGTAAAGACTGGACTGAGTTTAGACAGCAGTAAAGAATGGACTGAGTTTAGACAGCATTAAAGACTGGTCTGAGTTTAGACAGCAGTAAAGGCTGGACTGAGTTTAGACAGCAGTAAAGAATGGACTGAGTTTAGACAGCAGTAAAGACTGGACTGAGTTTAGACAGCAGTAAAGAATGGACTGAGTTTAGACAGCAGTAAAGACTGGTCTGAGTTTAGACAGCAGTAAAGACTGGTCTGAGTTTAGACAGCAGTAAAGACTGGACTGAGTTTAGACAGCAGTAAAGACTGGTCTGAGTTTAGACAGCAGTAAAGGCTGGACTGAGTTTAGACAGCAGTGAAGAATGGACTGAGTTTAGACAGCAGTAAAGACTGGTCTGAGTTTAGACAGCAGTAAAGAATGGACTGAGTTTAGACAGCAGTAAAGACTGGTCTGAGTTTAGACAGCAGTAAAGACTGGACTGAGTTTAGACAGCAGTAAAGGCTGGACTGAGTTTAGACAGCAGTAAAGGCTGGTCTGAGTTTAGACAGCAGTAAAGAATGGACTGAGTTTAGACAGCAGTAAAGAATGGACTGAGTTTAGACAGCAGTAAAGGCTGGACTGAGTTTAGACAGCAGTAAAGACTGGTCTGAGTTTAGACAGCAGTAAAGAATGGACTGAGTTTAGACAGCAGTAAAGGCTGGACTGAGTTTAGACAGCAGTAAAGACTGGTATGAGTTTAGACAGCAGTAAAGACTGGTCTGTGTTTAGACAGCAGTAAAGACTGGTCTGAGTTTAGACAGCAGTAAAGGCTGGACTGAGTTTAGACAGCAGTAAAGACTGGACTGAGTTTAGACAGCAGTAAAGACTGGACTGAGTTTAGACAGCAGTAAAGAATGGACTGAGTTTAGACAGCAGTAAAGACTGGTCTGAGTTTAGACAGCAGTAAAGACTGGTCTGAGTTTAGACAGCATTAAAGACTGGTCTGAGTTTAGACAGCAGTAAAGACTGGTATGAGTTTAGACAGCAGTAAAGAATGGACTGAGTTTAGACAGCAGTAAAGACTGGTCTGAGTTTAGACAGCAGTAAAGACTGGACTGAGTTTAGACAGCAGTAAAGACTGGTCTGAGTTTAGACAGCAGTAAAGGCTGGACTGAGTTTAGACAGCAGTAAAGACTGGTATGAGTTTAGACAGCAGTAAAGACTGGACTGAGTTTAGACAGCAGTAAAGACTGGACTGAGTTTAGACAGCAGTAAAGAATGGACTGAGTTTAGACAGCAGTAAAGGCTGGACTGAGTTTAGACAGCAGTAAAGACTGGACTGAGTTTAGACAGCAGTAAAGACTGGTCTGAGTTTAGACAGCAGTAAAGACTGGTCTGAGTTTAGACAGCAGTAAAGACTGGACTGAGTTTAGACAGCAGTAAAGACTGGACTGAGTTTAGACAGCAGTAAAGACTGGTCTGAGTTTAGACGGCAGTAAAGACTGGACTGAGTTTAGACAGCAGTAAAGACTGGACTGAGTTTAGACAGCAGTAAAGACTGGACTGAGTTTAGACAGCAGTAAAGACTGGTCTGAGTTTAGACGGCAGTAAAGACTGGACTGAGTTTAGACAGCAGTAAAGACTGGACTGAGTTTAGACAGCAGTAAAGGCTGGTCTGAGTTTAGACGGCAGTAAAGACTGGTCTGAGTTTAGACAGCAGTAAAGACTGGTCTGAGTTTAGACGGCAGTAAAGACTGGACTGAGTTTAGACAGCAGTAAAGACTGGACTGAGTTTAGACAGCAGTAAAGGCTGGTCTGAGTTTAGATGGCAGTAAAGAATGGACTGAGTTTAGACAGCAGTAAAGACTGGACTGAGTTTAGACAGCAGTAAAGACTGGACTGAGTTTAGACAGCAGTAAAGGCTGGACTGAGTTTAGACAGCAGTAAAGAATGGACTGAGTTTAGACAGCAGTAAAGACTGGACTGAGTTTAGACAGCAGTAAAGAATGGACTGAGTTTAGACAGCAGTAAAGACTGGTCTGAGTTTAGACAGCAGTAAAGACTGGTCTGAGTTTAGACAGCAGTAAAGGCTGGACTGAGTTTAGACAGCAGTAAAGACTGGACTGAGTTTAGACAGCAGTAAAGACTGGACTGAGTTTAGACAGCAGTAAAGAATGGACTGAGTTTAGAGAGCAGTAAAGACTGGTCTGAGTTTAGACAGCAGTAAAGACTGGTCTGAGTTTAGACAGCATTAAAGACTGGTCTGAGTTTAGACAGCAGTAAAGACTGGTATGAGTTTAGACAGAAGTAAAGAATGGACTGAGTTTAGACAGCAGTAAAGACTGGTCTGAGTTTAGACAGCAGTAAAGACTGGACTGAGTTTAGACAGCAGTAAAGACTGGTCTGAGTTTAGACAGCAGTAAAGGCTGGACTGAGTTTAGACAGCAGTAAAGACTGGTCTGAGTTTAGACAGCAGTAAAGACTGGTCTGAGTTTAGACAGCAGTAAAGACTGGACTGAGTTTAGACAGCAGTAAAGAATGGACTGAGTTTAGACAGCAGTAAAGGCTGGACTGAGTTTAGACAGCAGTAAAGACTGGACTGAGTTTAGACAGCAGTAAAGACTGGTCTGAGTTTAGACAGCAGTAAAGACTGGTCTGAGTTTAGACAGCAGTAAAGACTGGACTGAGTTTACACAGCAGTAAAGACTGGACTGAGTTTAGACAGCAGTAAAGACTGGTCTGAGTTTAGACGGCAGTAAAGACTGGACTAAGTTTAGACAGCAGTAAAGACTGGACTGAGTTTAGACAGCAGTAAAGACTGGACTGAGTTTAGACAGCAGTAAAGACTGGTCTGAGTTTAGACGGCAGTAAAGACTGGACTGAGTTTAGACAGCAGTAAAGACTGGACTGAGTTTAGACAGCAGTAAAGGCTGGTCTGAGTTTAGACGGCAGTAAAGACTGGACTGAGTTTAGACAGCAGTAAAGACTGGTCTGAGTTTAGACGGCAGTAAAGACTGGACTGAGTTTAGACAGCAGTAAAGACTGGACTGAGTTTAGACAGCAGTAAAGGCTGGTCTGAGTTTAGACGGCAGTAAAGAATGGACTGAGTTTAGACAGCAGTAAAGGCTGGTATGAGTTTAGACGGCAGTAAAGACTGGTCTGAGTTTAGACAGCAGTAAAGACTGGTCTGAGTTTAGACGGCAGTAAAGACTGGACTGAGTTTAGACAGCAGTAAAGACTGGACTGAGTTTAGACAGCAGTAAAGGCTGGTCTGAGTTTAGACGGCAGTAAAGAATGGACTGAGTTTAGACAGCAGTAAAGACTGGACTGAGTTTAGACAGCAGTAAAGACTGGACTGAGTTTAGACAGCAGTAAAGACTGGACTGAGTTTAGACAGCAGTAAAGACTGGTCTGAGTTTAGACAGCATTAAAGACTGGTCTGAGTTTAGACAGCTGTAAAGACTGGACTGAGTTTAGACAGCAGTAAAGACTGGTCTGAGTTTAGACAGCAGTAAAGACTGGTCTGAGTTTAGACAGCAGTAAAGACTGGACTGAGTTTAGACAGCAGTAAAGACTGGACTGAGTTTAGACAGCAGTAAAGACTGGACTGAGTTTAGACAGCAGTAAAGACTGGTCTGAGTTTAGACAGCAGTAAAGACTGGTCTGAGTTTAGACAGCAGTAAAGACTGGACTGAGTTTAGACAGCAGTAAAGACTGGACTGAGTTTAGACAGCAGTAAAGACTGGACTGAGTTTAGACAGCAGTAAAGACTGGTCTGAGTTTAGACAGCAGTAAAGACTGGTCTGAGTTTAGACAGCAGTAAAGACTGGACTGAGTTTAGACAGCAGTAAAGACTGGACTGAGTTTAGACAGCAGTAAAGACTGGACTGAGTTTAGACAGCAGTAAAGACTGGTCTGAGTTTAGACAGCAGTAAAGACTGGTCTGAGTTTAGACAGCAGTAAAGGCTGAACAGCATCTTTAGATTTAATAGGGGATTAGAACACACTTGACTGAACTTTCAGATTGTTTTAGAGAGAGTAGGGAGAGAGAGAAGAGAAGGAGCGAGGGAGGGAGGGAGGGAGTAAACATAAATCATGTTAACAGGAAGTATTTCTTCCCAGGCCAGATGAGATTAGTGAGCAGACTCAGTCCTGATTAATTTAACAAGAGTCACACTTTTGGCAGGCTGTCCTCAGGATCCACACCTCACCCCTTCATCGCTCCATCTCTCCATCCTCTCATTTATCCATATCTCCTCCCCGCCACATTACAGCATGAAACCCTTATTTCACACACACACACACACACACACACACACACACACACACACACACACACACACACACACACACACACTGTGTATTTCTAGTGTATGTGTTAGTATCGTTGTCATGGCAGCAGTCATTTGGAGTGTTAGGTAAACTCCTTGACATGGAGTAATGATTTAATTCTCTCGATGGTAAGAAGTGGAGAGAGTGAATGTGTTCACACATCTCTCATAAAGGGAACCACTTCAGAATCATATAATATCGTTCTAACATAATCAACATTAGGCTAGCTCTGTCTATGGTTACAGCATTAGGCTAGCTCTGTCCCAGTATGGTTCTATGGTTACAGCATTAGGCTAGCTCTGTCTATGGTTACAGCATTAGGCTAGCTCTGTCTATGGTTACATCATTAGGCTAGCTCTATGGTTACATAATTAGGCTAGCTCTGTCTATGTGTAACGGATGTGAAATGGCTAGCTAGTTAGCGGTGGTGCGCGCTACTAGCATTTCAATCAGTGACGTCACTTGCTCGGAGACCTTGTTGATGTCTGCAGAGCGTCCCTGGTTCGTGCCCATTTCGGGGCGAGGGGACGGATGTCAAGTCTATACTGTTACATATGGTTACAACATTGGGCTAGCTCTGTCTATGGTTACAGAATTAGGCTAGCTCTCTCTACGGTTACATCTTTAGACTAGCTCCTACAGTATGGTTTTATGATTACATCAGTAGGCTAGCTCTGTCTACAGTTACATCATTAAGCTAGCTCTGTTAGGATAGCTCTGTGTTGTTACAGGCTAACTCTGTCTATGGTTACAGCATTAGGCTAGCTCCCATAGTATGGTTCGATGGTTACATCATTAGGCTAGCTCTGTATATGGTTATATCATTAGACTAGCTTTGTATATGGTTACATCATTAGACTAGCTTTGTATATGGTTACATCATTAGGCTAGCTCTGTCTATGGTTACAGGAGTAGGCTAGCTTTCCCAGTATGGTTCTAAGGTTACAGCATTGGCTAGCTCTGTCTATGGTTAAATCATTTGGCTAGCTTTGGATTCTGAATCAATTTGACTTGGCACCTAAAACCCTAACAAACTTTTACAGATTCACAATTGAGAGCATGCTGTCGGGCTGTATCACCGCCTGGTACGTTAACCGCACCGCCAGCAACCACTCTCCAGAGGGTGGTGCGGTCTGCCCAACGCATCACCAGGGACAAACTACATGCCCTCCAGGACCCCTACAGCACCCTAGTATAGGTTACAGCATTAGGCTAGCTCTATCTACGGTTACATCATTATGCTAGCTATGTATATGGTTACAACATTAGGCTAGCTCTGTCTATGGTTACAACATTAGGCTAGCTCTGTCTATGGTTACAACATTAAGCTAGCTCTGTCTATGGTTACAACATTAGGCTAGCTGTGTATATGGTTACAGGAGTAAGCTAGCTTTCCCAATATGGTTATAAGGTTACAGCATTGGGCTAGCTCTGTCTATGGTCAAATCATTAGGCCAGCTCTGTATATGGTTAAATCATTAGGCTAGCTCGGTCTATGGTTAAATCATTAGGCTAGCTCTGTCTATGGTTAAATCATTAGGCTAGCTCTGTCCCAGTATGGTTCTATGGTTACAGCATTAGGCTAGCTCTGTCCCAGTATGGTTCTATGGCTACATCATTTGGCTAGCTCTGTCTATGGTTACATCATTTGTCTAGCTCTTTCTATGGTTACATCATTAGGCTAGCTCTGTCTATGGTTAAATCATTAGGCTAGCTCGGCCTATGGTTAAATCATTAGGCTAGCTCTGTCTATGGTTAAATCATTAGGCTAGCTCTGTCCCAGTATGGTTCTATGGTTACAGCATTAGGCTAGCTCTGTCCCAGTATGGTTCTATGGTTACATCATTTGGCTAGCTCTGTCTATGGTTACATCATTTGTCTAGCTCTTTCTATGGTTACATCATTAGGCTAGCTCTGTCTATGGTTACAACATTAGGCTAGCTCTGTCCCAGTATGGTTCTATGGTTACAGCATTAGGCTAGCTCTATCTATGGTTACAGCATTAGGCTAGCTCTGTCCCAGTATGGTTCTATGGTTACAGCATTAGGCTAGCTCTATCCATGTTTACATCATTAGGCTAGCTCTGTCCCAGTATGGTTCTATGGTTACATCATTAGGCTAGCTCTGTCCCAGTATGGTTCTATGGTTACATTATTAGGCTAGCTCTGTCCCAGTATGGTTCTATGGTTACATCATTAGGCTAGCTCTGTCCCAGTATGGTTCTATGGTTACATCATTAGGCTAGCTCTGTCCCAGTATGGTTCTATGGTTACATCATTAGGCTAGCTCTGTCCCAGTATGGTTCTATGGTTACATCATTAGGCTAGCTCTGTCCCAGTATGGTTCTATGGTTACATCATTAGGCTAGCTCTGTCCCAGTATGGTTCTATGGTTACATCATTAGGCTAGCTCTGTCCCAGCCCCCAGGCTCTAATGAGGTAAGAGACCTGGCTGATCACTTTTACCACGACAATGTGTGTGTGGAAATGTCATCCAACATTCCAGACAGGAAGGGAGAGAGAGAGAGAGCAAAGGGAGGGAGAGAGAGAGCAAAGGGAGGGAGAGAGGGCCAAGAAGGAGGCCAGAAATGTGTAAAATGTATTTTGTAAACCTATAGTGTTGCCAGTGGGGAGGCGTCATGATCCTTGTGCTAGCATGTGGGAAGGGGAGGGGGTATGTGGGAGGATCTGGGATGGAGAGAGAAATGGAGATATTAGCTGCAGTGTGAAAGGAGTGTTAATGTAGTGTCATAAGAAATGAACATCCATAACTTACCCTCCCCTTTCCCCATCCCTTCCTCCTCCTTCCCTCCATCTCCATGTCTCTTTCATTCCTTCCCTCCCTCCGTTCCTCCCTCCCTCCTTCTGTAAGTAAGCTGTCTCCTCTGAAGGAGCTAAAGAGGACAATTTAACACAACAGGGGTGCCCAGGGATTTACACCCCCCACCCTCGCTCCCTTGCCCTTTGATTCTACAGCTCTGTGTCAATCCCCCAAAAAACAGAGACACCCCCATTGTTCCACCATGGTGGGGGCTGAGGATTAGTTGTCCTGGTAACAGAGTGCTGGTTATGGTTATCTTGTATTAATTGCTGTGTGTGTGTGTGTGTGTGTGTGTGTGTGTGTGATTCTCAGCCCCTGGCTCCCCCTGGTCTCCCTCCTCCACACCAAAGTCCTGTAGTCTCACCAGCAGTCTAATCACTCTCAGAATTAATTGGAACACTAATTCACCCACCCCCTCCAAACACCCCCCCCCCCCCCCCCCCACACACACACACACACATACACACACACACACACACACACACACACACAATAACTCCCCTCCTATACACCCTGCTGAGGTGAGACAGTTCAGCTTGTGTTCTTCATTAAAAATAAATACCCCCCTCCCCCACCCCACACAGGCTCCCTCCCCCTCCCCACCCCACACATACTCCCTCCCCCTCCCCTCCCCACCCCACACATACTCCCTCCCCCTCCCCTCCCCACCCCACACATACTCCCTCCCCACCCCACCCCACCCCACACCGACTCCCTCCCCCCCGCACACACACCGACTCCCTCCCCCCCGCACACACACCGACTCCCTCCCCCCCGCACACACACCGACTCCCTCCCCCCCGCACACACACCGACTCCCTCCCCCCCGCACACACACCGACTCCCTCCCCCCCGCACACACACCGACTCCCTCCCCCCCGCACACACACTGACTCCCTCCCCCCCGCACACACACCGACTCCCTCCCCCCCCGCACACACACTGACTCCCTCCCCCCCCGCACACACACCGACTCCCTCCCTCCCACACACACACACCGACTCCCTCCCCCCCGCACACACACCGACTCCCTCCCCCCCGCACACACACCGACTCCCTCCCCCCCGCACACACACCGACTCCCTCCCTCCCACACACACACCGACTCCCTCCCCCCCGCACACACTCCGACTCCCTCCCCCCCAAACACACACCGACTCCCTCCCCCCCGCACACACACCGACTCCCTCCCTCCCCCACCCCACACAGACTCCCTCCCCCTCCCCACCCACACACCGACTCCCTCCCTCCCCCACCCCACACACACACCAACTCCCTCCCCCACCCCACACACACACCGACTCTGTCCCCCACCCACACACACACCGACTCCCTCCCTCAAAATTGTTGTTGAGCAAATTCACAATCCTATTGCAGATGGTTGCATTACAATTGTACATTGAATAGACATCTTTAAAGCTAGAAGTGTGTAAACTAGATCTTTAAAGCTAGATGTGTGTAAACTAGATCTCCATCTAGGGATTTCCTCTGCATCTGTGTCTGGGGTTTTAATGGTCGACATGGGAACAGTGTTATTGCCAATGCTAGGCAGGCAGCGGCCATCCATCCAGCCATCCATCCATCACATAGGTCAGAGGTCAACCCCAGAGTGTCTAAATACCAGCCCTGACACACACGCAAATGTGCACACACTCAAACAGCCCTGTATGCCCCAGAAGGGGGTACCGGAGCAGGGCAGAGCTACTCAGTGGGGGTCTGAGTGAAAACTAAGTGGAGTCATTGAGGCCAGCTTTGTGTCTCTCTCTGTCTCTCACTCTCATTCATTAATGAAGCTGGTGACTGACAGTAGTAAACTCCTCAATGCCACCGGATGAATTCCGAAACATATTCCAAAATGTGCTAGCGAAACAGTCCTGTAGATTAGCATCCGCTTCATCGGACAACTTCCGTATTAAATGTATCACTGGTACTTCCTGTTTGAGTGTTTGCTTGTAAACTGGAATTAAGAGGATGGCATTAAGGTCAGATTTGGCAAATTGGGGGAGAGGGAGAGTTTTGTATGCGTCTCTGTGTGTAGAGTAGAGGTGATCTAGAGTTGTGTATGGGTCTCTGTGTGTAGAGTAGAGGTGATCTAGAGTTGTGTATGGGTCTCTGTGTGTAGAGTAGAGGTGATCTAGAGTTGTGTATGCGTCTCTGTGTGTAGAGGTGATCTAGAGTTTTGTATGCGTCTCTGTGTGTAGAGTAGAGGTGATCTAGAGTTTTGTATGCGTCTCTGTGTGTAGAGTAGAGGTGATCTAGAGTTTTGTATGTGTCTCTGTGTGTAGAGTAGAGGTGATCTGAGTCGTGTATGGGTCTCTGTGTGTAGAGTAGAGGTGATCTAGAGTTTTGTATGCGTCTCTGTGTGCAGA
Source organism: Oncorhynchus mykiss (assembly GCF_057628025.1). Taxonomy (NCBI): domain Eukaryota; kingdom Metazoa; phylum Chordata; class Actinopteri; order Salmoniformes; family Salmonidae; genus Oncorhynchus; species Oncorhynchus mykiss. Next base: position 33,903,489 of record NC_143045.1, read on the forward strand.
GCAGAGGTGATATAGAGTTTTGTATGCGTCTCTGTGTGTAGAGTAGAGGTGATCTAGAGTTTTTCTCCTCTAGTTGCACAGGAGACATGCTGGTAGAAATGAGGTAAAACATAAGAGAGGGCGACAAAAGAAAGTGGAGAGTGATTGACTGGGTGAGAGAGGAAAAGAGTGACCAAAAGACAAAGAGAAGGAGTAGAGTTACACCTCAAAGAGTTCCACTGTCTACAGACAAAGGCAGCAAGGAAAAATAAAAGAGAGAGAGAGAGAAAGAATAGGAGAGAGAGAGAGAGAGAGAATATGAGAGAGAGAGAATAGGCGAGAGAGAGACTAGGCGAGAGAGAGAATAGGAGAGAGAGAGAGAATAGGAGAGAGAGAGAGAATATGAGAGAGAGAGAGAATAGGAGAGAGAGAGAGAATAGACGAGAGAGAGACTAGGCGAGAGAGAGAATAGGAGAGAGAGAGAGAATAGGAGAGAGAGAGACTAGGCGAGAGAGAGAATAGGAGAGAGAGAGAGAATAGGAGAGAGAGAGAGAATATGAGAGAGAGAGAGAATAGGAGAGAGAGAGAGAATAGACGAGAGAGAGACTAGGCGAGAGAGAGAATAGGAGAGAGAGAGAGAATAGGAGAGAGAGAGAGAATAGGAGAGAGAGAGAGAATAGACGAGAGAGAGAATAGGAGAGAGAGTCCTGTACCCAGAGGACCTACACCGAGACTACAGCACCCCCACCCCGACCCCACCCCACCCCCCAACCCAATCCAACCCAAACAGGGGTCTCCTGAGTTCTTCTTAAAAATATAGAATTAAAGTTGGATAAATGTAGATTACTTTTATTTTTTTGGAAGGACTTATACAGGATACTAACCTCAACATAAAAAATGTCTATCTAAATCACAATTCCATACCTAAAACCAACCTGAATGGACTATTACTACCAAGGACTATCATTAAAACACTTCTAACAAACCAACCTGAATGAACTATTACTACCAAGGACTATCATTAAAACACTTCTAACAAACCAAACCTGAATGGACTATTACTACCAAGGACTATCATTAAAACACTTCTAACAAACCAACCTGAATGGACTATTACTACCAAGGACTATCATTAAAACACTTCTAACAAACCAACCTGAATGGACTATTACTACCAAGGACTATCATTAAAAAACTTCTAACAAACCAACCTGAATGGACTATTACTACCAAGGACTATCATTAAAACACTTCTAACAAACCAACCTGAATGGACTATTACTACCAAGGACTATCATTAAAACACTTCTAACAAACCAACCTGAATGGACTATTACTACCAAGGACTATCATTAAAACACTTCTAACAAACCAACCTGAATGGACTATTACTACCAACTACTATCATTAAAACACTTCTAACAAACCAAACCTGAAGTGACTATTACTACCAAGGACTATCATTAAAACACTTCTAACAAACCAACCTGAATGGACTATTACTACCAACGACTATCATTAAAACACTTCTAACAAACCAACCTGAATGGACTATTACTACCAAGGACTATCATTAAAACACTTCTAACAAACCAACCTGAATGGACTATTACTACCAAGGACTATCATTAAAACACTTCTAACAAACCAACCTGAATGGACTATTACTACCAAGGACTATCATTAAAACACTTCTAACAAACCAACCTGAATGGACTATTACTACCAACGACTATCATTAAAACACTTCTAACAAACCAACCTGAATGGACTATTACTACCAAGGACTATCATTAAAACACTTCTAACAAACCAACCTGAATGGACTATTACTACCAAGGACTATCATTAAAACACTTCTAACAAACCAACCTGAATGGACTATTACTACCAACGACTATCATTAAAACACTTCTAACAAACCAAACCTGAAGTGACTATTACTACCAAGGACTATCATTAAAACACTTCTAACAAACCAACCTGAATGGACTATTACTACCAAGGACTATCATTAAAACACTTCTAACAAACCAACCTGAATGGACTATTACTACCAACGACTATCATTAAAACACTTCTAACAAACCAACCTGAATGGACTATTACTACCAACGACTATCATTAAAACACTTCTAACAAACCAACCTGAATGGACTATTACTACCAAGGACTATCATTAAAACACTTCTAACAAACCAACCTGAATGGACTATTACTACCAAGGACTATCATTAAAACACTTCTAACAAACCAACCTGAATGGACTATTACTACCAAGGACTATCATTAAAACACTTCTAACAAACCAAAACCTGAATGGACTATTACTACCAAGGACTATCATTAAAACACTTCTAACAAACCAACCTGAATGGACTATTACTACCAAGGACCATCATTAAAACACTTCTAACAAACCAACCTGAATGGACTATTACTACCAAGGACCATCATTAAAACACTTCTAACAAACCAACCTGAATGGACTATTACTACCAACGACTATCATTAAAACACTTCTAACAAACCAACCTGAATGGACTATTACTACCAAGGACCATCATTAAAACACTTCTAACAAACCAACCTGAATGGACTATTACTACCAACGACTATCATTAAAACACTTCTAACAAACCAACCTGAATGGACTATTACTACCAAGGACCATCATTAAAACACTTCTAACAAACCAACCTGAATGGACTATTACTACCAACGACTATCATTAAAACACTTCTAACAAACCAACCTGAATGGACTATTACTACCAAGGACTATCATTAAAACACTTCTAACAAACCAACCTGAATGGACTATTACTACCAACGACTATCATTAAAACACTTCTAACAAACCAACCTGAAGTGACTATTACTACCAAGGACTATCATTAAAACACTTCTAACAAACCAACCTGAATGGACTATTACTACCAAGGACTATCATTAAAACACTTCTAACAAACCAACCTGAATGGACTATTACTACCAAGGACTATCATTAAAACACTTCTAACAAACCAACCTGAATGGACTATTACTACCAAGGACTATCATTAAAACACTTCTAACAAACCAACCTGAATGGACTATTACTACCAAGGACTATCATTAAAACACTTCTAACAAACCAACCTGAATGGACTATTACTACCAAGGACTATCATTAAAACACTTCTAACAAACCAACCTGAATGGACTATTACTACCAACGACTATCATTAAAACACTTCTAACAAACCAACCTGAATGGACTATTACTACCAAGGACTATCATTAAAACACTTCTAACAAACCAAAACCTGAATGGACTATTACTACCAAAACTTCTAACAAACCAAAACCTGCAGAAGAAACACAGCGGAACCTGGAAATACCATCCGACACAAAACTGAGTGAGTAATATTCAGTCTGAAGCTACTTCTGAAGCCAAAAAGTGAAAGAGAATGATCTCTAGGTTATGTTGTTATATAAAGCTAAGAAAATAAGTATAATAAGCTGCTAGAACAGAACAGACCTGGTGGCACCTTCAATTAGCACTGGTGTGAAGTCAGATGTGTGAAAACTCTTGAGCCCAACAATGGAAGAAGAGTTTCACAGCCCCCCCCCCCCCCCCCCAATGGCTTATCCCTGTCCAGAGGTCATTACAAGCCCCATCCATAGATATTCAAAATAACACTGCAAGGAACAAGTACAAAACAGCTCCTAAAGGACAATCCAGAGGCACTATTTGCTGCTACAAAGAAGGGAACTTAATTGTCCACACAGACCATCCCCTGGCATGGCACAGTGCTATAAGAGCACACTACCCCTACGCCAAGAGAGAGGGTATTGGCCCAGGGTGGAAACTCACAATACTAGACACTGAGGAAATTGAAACAACCTCTTTCAATGTATACAAGTGATGGTGCAGGGCATCCTCATGCAGTTCCAGTAAGATGTTTACAGGATCAAAGAGAGAGAACAGCAGGAAAATCTCTCTCTCTGTGACGACTCCCCCATCCTGAGTGAGAACTGTCCTGCAGACGAGGATTGAGCAGCCTTTACGACCACCTCTAAAAGGCAGCTATCCCAATTTTTTCCAGGACCCTGAAGGACGGCAGGGTAGCCTAGTGGTTAGAGCGTTGGACTAGTAACCGAAAGGTTGCAAGATGAAATCCACGAGCTGACAAGGTAAAAATCTGTCATTCTGCCCCTGAACAAGGCAGTTAACCCACTGTTCCTAGGTCGTCATTGAAATTAAGAATTTGTTCTTAACTGACTTGCCTAGTTAAATAAAATAAAAAACATCACCCTCAACCGTAGCCCCAGCACCTCACACAGGAGCAACAGAGCAACGGACACCACGCCCGGACCAGTGAAACACCCACCCAGATTTGCAAGACCCCCTCCTTAAGGACCTGCACCGAGAGAACCTACGCCAAGATGACCTACAGCATCACCAGTCACACCCCAACCAGCTAAGACCACCCCAAGCAAACCCTGGCCACACCATACATAGCCCCCCTCCCCTATATCAGACCTATGCCCCTTCTGCCCACCCCATTTCCCCTGCGGCAAGGACCTCAACATGACAGCAAGACATATGCCCAGGCCTTGAGAAGAGCAACAGGCCCAACCCCTACTATTGCACCCGCCCATGCCCCATCCTGCGAAGTAAGAGGTATATATCAGATGCTCAACATGCTCTGCTCACACCTACTGTGATGGTCGGGGCATAAACCACACAATAGACAATATGGAACACAAAGCTTTTATGATCTCATCCTGGAATATACAAGGTCTGAGGTCATCTGCCTTTGGCCTAAAGAGCAGGAGCCCAGACGTCATCAAAGAAATTGGAAATACAGACATTGTCATCCTACAAGAAACATGGTATAAAGGAGGCGGACCCACTGGTTTCCCTCTAGGTTACAGAGAGCTGGTAGTCCCATCCACCAAACTACAGGTGTGAAACAGGGTAGAGACTCAGGGGGTACGCTAATCTGGTATAGAGCAGACCTAACCACTCTATTAAATTACTCAAAACAGGAACATTTTACATCTGGCTAGAAATTTTTGAAGAAATTATATTAACTTCTTGGTGACGGGGCAATATTTTCACGTCCGGATGAAATGCATGCCCAAATTCAACTGCCTGCTACTCATCCCCAGAAGATAAGATATGCATATCATTAGTAGATTTGGATAGAAAACACTCTGAAGTTTCTAAAACTGTTTGAATCATGTCTGTGAGTATAACAGAACCTATGTAGCAGTACGGCCATCTTGAACGAGGGTAACTTGAAGTGTACTGTTAGATAGAGGCGCGTGACCAGAAAGCATGCTACCGTTTGTTTTCCTCCTGTATTGAACACAGATCATCCCGTCTTCAATTTTATCGATTATTTACGTTAGAAAATACCTAAAGTTGTATTACAAAAGTAGTTTGAAATGTTTTGGCAAAGTTTACAGGTATCTTTTGAGATATTTTTTAGTCATGTTGCGCAAGTTGGAACCAGTGTTTTTCTGGATCAAACGCACCAAATAAAATGACATTTTGGATATATATCGACAGAATTAATCGGACTAAAGGACCATTTGTGATGTTTATGGAACATATTGGCATGCCAACAAAAGAAGCTCGTCAAAGGTAAGGCATGAATAATATTTTTATTTCTGCATTTTGTGTCGCGCCTGCAGGGTTGAAATATGCTTTTCTCTCTTTGTTTACGAAGGTGCTATCCTCAGATAATAGCATTGTTTGCTTTTGTCGAAAAGCCTTTTTGAAATCTGACATGTTGGCTGGATTCACAACAAGTGTAGCTTTAATTTGCTATCTTGCATGTGTGATTTAATGAAAGTTTGATTTTTATAGTAATTTATTTGAATTTGGCGCTCTGCATTTTCCCTGGCTTTTGGCCAGGTGGGACGCTAGCGTCCCACATATCCCAGAGAGCTTGACAGAGAAAAATGTCCTCTTGTGCTACCTATATCCCCCAGTAGAATCCCCATACTTTAACGATGACAGCTTCTCCATCCTAGAGGGGGAGATCAACCCTTTCCTGGCTCAGGGACATAACCAAAACCTTCAGCACACAGGGGTACAAACACCTACCTAGAGGTGACAGCATTCCCTCCCCCATACGCCCCCCTAGACACAGCCAAGACAACGTAACAAACAAAAACTGGTCACTACTCCTGCAGCTCTGTCAGATGCTGGGTCTGTACATAGTCAATGGTAGATTTTGAGGGGACTCCTATGGTAGGTACACCTACATCTTTTGGTGATAGTAATGTAGACTACTTTATCACTGACCTCAACCCAGAGTCTCTTAGAGCGTTTACAGTCAGTCAGTTGAACAGTGCTATGCTCAATCATGAAGCATCAAAGCCAAAGGAACTGAGTAATATTCAGAAATGCTATAGATGAAAGGAAAGTAGTGTAGAAAACTACCCAAAAACTATTATGCAACAAAAAATCCAATCCCCTCTAGACAATTTCTTGGACAAAAGGTTTCACTGTCATAGTGAAAGTGTACTTGGCAGCTGGGCAGCAGAAAACCTAAAGACGTTATTTGACCATTCAGCTAGCCTATAAATCTAAACATTTCAAGCAGACAACCTAAGAAAATTAGCAATAATGACAAGTGGTTTGATGAAGAATTCAAAAACCTAAGAAAGAAATTCATAAACCTATCCAGCCAAAAACATAGAGACCCTGAAAACCTGAGCATACGCCTTCATTATGGTGAATCACAAAAAAAATACAGAAATACACTACAGAAAAAGAAGGAACAGCACATCAGAAATCAGCTTGATGTAATTGAAGAATCCACAGAATCTAACTACTTCTGGAAACATTGGAAAACTTTTATCCAGACCACAAATTCCAATTGGCTATACTTAAACTCTTTAACATCATCTTCAGCTCTGGCATCCCCCAATATTTGGAACCAAGGACTGATCACCCCAATACACAAAAGTGGAGACAAATTTGACCCCAATAACTACCGTGGGATATAAGTCAACAGCAACCTTGGGAAAATCCTCTGCATTATCATTAACAGCGGACTCGTACATTTCCTCAGTAAAAACAATGTACTGAGCAAAAGTAAAATTGCCTTATTATCAAATTACCGTACGACAGACCACGTATTCCCCCTGAACACCCTAATTGACAAACAAACAAAAACAATTGATCGACTAGAAATGCCTTGGAAATCGACAAGTCAATCGCGATCGACCGGTTGGTGACCACTGCTATAGATGGAAGGAATGTAGTGTGAAAACCTACCAAAAAACAACTACGCAAAAACAAATTCAATCCCTTTAAGGCAACTTCCTGGACAAAATGTTTCACTGTAATAGTGAAGGTGTAAACTTGGCTGTAGAAAACCTAAACAGTATATTTGACCTCTCAGCTTCTCTATCAAATCTAAAAATGTCAAGCAGACAACCTAAGAAAATTAACAACATTTACAAATGGTTTAATGAAGAAGGCAATAACTTAAGAAATAAATTGAGAAACCTATCCAACCAAAAGCATAGAGACCGAGAACCTGAGTCTATGCCTTCACTATGGTGAATCACTAAAACAATACAGAAATACACTAGGGAAAAAGAAGGAACAGCACGTCATGAATCAGCTCAATGTAAATGAAGAATCCATAGAATCTAACCACTTCTGGGAAAATTGGAAAACACTAAACAAACAACAACACCAAGAGTTATCTATCCAAAACGGAAATGTATGGATAAACCACTTCTCCAATCTTTTTGGCCCTATAACAAAGAACAAACACCAAAAACATATACATGATCAAATACAAATCTTAAAATGAACTAAAGACTACCGGAACACACTGGATTCTCAAATTACATTGAATGAACTAAAGGACAAAATACAAACCCTCCAACCTAAAAAGGCCTGTGGTGTTGAGGTATCCTAAATTAAAAGATGAAATATACAGATCACAAATTCGAATTGGCTATACTTAAATTCTTTAACATCCTCAGCTCAGGCATCTTCCCCAATATTTGGAACCAAGGACTGATCACCCCAATCCACCCTGATCACCTCAATCCACCCTGATCACCCCAATCCCCAATACTGAGCAAATCTCAAATTGTTTTCTTTACCAAATTACCGTATGACAGACCACGTATTCACCCTGCACACCATAATTGACAAAACAAACAAACAAATAAATGGAAAGGGGGATACCTATTCAGTTGTACAACTGAATGTATTTGGCCTGAAATGTGTCATTCGCACTTAACCCAACCCCCCTTAACCCAACCCCTCTGCCTTAATTGACATCCACATCATCGGTGCCCGGGTAACAGTGGGTTAACTGCCTTTCTCAGGAAAGAACAACAGATTTTTTTTTACCTTGTCAGCTCCTACCCGCCAGGCTACCTGCCGCTCTTCAAAGGCAAAGTCTTCTCATGCTTTGTTGATTTCAAAAAAGCTTTTGACTCAATTTGGCATGAGGGTTTGCTATACAAATTGATGGAAAGTGGTGTTGGGGAAAAAACATGCAAAGTTACAAAGTCCATGTACACAAACAACAAGTTTGAGGCCAGGGGGTGAGACAGGGATGCAACTTAAGGCCCACCCTCTTCAACATATATTTCAACGAATTGGCAAGGGGGACTAGAACATTCTGCAGCACCCGGCCTCACCCTGCTAGAATCTAAAGTAAAATATCTACTGTGTGCTGATGATCTGGTGCTTCTGTCCCCAACCAAGGAGGGCCTATAGCAGCACCTAGATCTTCTGCACAGATTCTGTTAAACTTGGGCCCTTACAGTAAATCTCAGTAAGACCGGTATTCTCAAAACACTAATTCCATATATATACTGTACCGTTGCCCTAGAGTACACAAAAAACGATACCTACCTCAGCCTAACATCAGCTCCACAGATAACTTCCACAAAGCTGGGAACGATCAGAAAGACAACGCAAGAAGGTCCTTATATGCCATCAAAAGGAACATAAAAGTTCACATTTCAATTAGGATCTGACAAAAAATGATTGAATCATTAAATATATATATAAATATATATATATAAAACCTATTTCCCTCTATTGGTGTAAGGTCGGGGTCCGCTCACCAACCAAGAATTCGCAAAATGGAACAAACACCAAACTGAGACTCTGCATGCAGAATTCTGCAAAAACATCCATGTTCAATGTACAATCCATGAAAGGAGCTGTTAAATTCTACAACCGCCTAAAAGGAAGCGATACCCACACATTCCACCACAAAGCCCTCACCTACAGAGAGATTAACCTAGAGAAGAGTCCCCTCAGCAAGCTGGTTCTGGGGCTCGGTTCCGAACACAATCGGACCCCAAAGAGCCCCTCTCACGCCCTGGCCATAGATAGGCTTTTATTCTCTATTTTGGTTAGGCCAGGGTGAGACTAGGGTGGGCATTCTAGTTTCTTTATTTCTATGTTTTCTATTTCTTTGTGTTTGGCCGGGTGCGGTTCTCAATCAGAGGCAGCTGTCTATCGTTGTCTCTGATTGAGAATCATACTTAGGTAGCCTTTTCCCACCTGGGTTTGTGGGTAGTTGTTTTCTGTATAGTTTTAGTTACCTTACAGAACTGTTCATTTCTCGCTTTGTTATTTTTGTTCTAGTGTTCAGATTTAAATAAATATCATGAACACGTACCACGCTGCGCTTTGGTCCACTCCTTCTTCATCAGACGAGCGTGACAGCCCCAGGACAGCAACACAATTAGACACAACCAAATCATGAGAAAACAAAAATGTAATTTGTTGACACATTGGAAAGAACTAACCAAAAAATAAAGCAAACTAGAATTCTATTTGGCCCTAAACAGAATACCTGATCACTGTGACTGACCCAAAATTATGGAAAACTTTGAATATGTACAGACTCAGTGAGCATAGCCTTGCTATTGAGAGAGGCCACCATATGCAACCCTGGCTCTCAAGAGAAGACAGGCTATGTGCCCATCGCCCACAAAATGATGTGGAAACTGAGCTGCATTTCGCAACCTCCTGCCAAATGACTATATTAGAGACACATATTTCCCTCAGATTACACAGACAAAAAAATTGAAAACCATTCCAATTTTGATAAACTCCCATATCTGTCAGGTGCAATACCACAGTGTGCCATCATTTTCAAATGTATTAAAAATAAAAAACAGATAGCTTATTTATTTAAGTATTCAGACCCTTTGCTATGAGACTCGAAATTGAGCTCAGGTGCATCCTGTTTCCATTGATCATCCTTTGAGATGTTTCTACAACTTGATTGGAGTCCACCTGTGGTAAACTCAATTGATTGGACATGATTTGGAAAGGCACACACCTGTCTATTTAAGGTCCCACAGTTGACAGTTCATGGCAGAGCAAAAACCAAGCCATGAAGACAAAGGAATTGTCAGTAGGGCTTTGAGACAGGATTGTGTTGAGGGACAGATCTGGTGAAGGGTACCAAAAAATGTCTGTGTCATTGAAGGTCCCCAACAACACAGTGGCCTCCATCATTCTTAAATGGAACAATTGGAACCACCAAGCAACGTGGGACAAGGGCCTTGGTCAGGGAGGTGACCAAGAATCCTATGATCACTCTGAGAGAACTCCAGTGTTCCTCTGTAGAGATGGGAGAAACTTCCAGAAGAACAACTATCACTGCAGCACTCAGTTGTTACCCACACTGAGATCCTGGTGGTGACCTACACTGAGATCCTGGTGGTGACCCACACTGATTTCCTAGTGGTGACCCACACTGAGATCCTGGTGGTGACCCACACTGAGATCCTAGTGGTGACCCACACTGAGATCCTGGTGGTGACCCACACTGAGATCCTAGTGGTGACCTACACTGAGATTCTGGTGGTGGCCAGACGGAAGCCTGCTTGGAGCCTGCAAAAGGCACCTAAAGTTCTCTCAGACCATGATAAACAAGATTCTCTAGTCTGATGAAACCAAGATTGAACTCTTTGGCCTGAATGCCAAGAACCACATCTGGAGGAAATCTGGCAACATCCCTACAGTGAAACATGGTGGTGGCAGCATCATGCTGTGGGGAGGTTTTTCAGCAGCACGGACTGGGAGACTAGTCAGGATCGAGGGAAAGATGAACGGAGTACAGAGAGATCCTTGATGAAAACCTCCAGGGCGTTCAGAATCTCAGACTGGGGCGAAGGTTCCCTTTCCAACAGGACAACGACTCTAAGTACACAGCCAAGACAACGCAGGAGTGGCTTCGGGATAAGACTCTTAATGTCCTTGAGTGACCCAGCCAGAGCCCGGAGTGGTCCAGCCGATCCAACATCTCTGGAGAGACCTTAACATAGCTGTGCAGCGACACTCCCCATTCAACCTGACAGAGCTTGAGAGGATCTGCCGAGAAGAATGGGAGAAACTCCTCAAATACAGGTGTGCCAAGCTTGTAGCGTCATACCCAAGAAGACTCGAGGCTGTAATCACTTCCAAAGGTGCTTCAACAAAGTACTGAGAAAATGTGATATTTAAGTTTTTTATAAATGTGCAAACGTTTATGAAAACCTGTTTTTGCTTTGTCATTATATGGTATTGTGTGTAGAAAATCCATGTTAGAATAAGGCTAAAACGTAACAAAATGTGGAAAACTCAAGGGGTCTGAATACTTTGTATTTTCCCTTTCATACCTTAACAATTTGCACATTGCTACAACACTGTACATAGCCAATAATATAACATTTCAAATGTCTATATTATTTTGTGAGTGTAATGTTTACTGTTCATTTCTGATTGTTAATTTCACTTTTGTGTATTATCTATTCGACTTGCTTTGTCAATGTAAGCATGTTTTCCATGCCAATAAAGCCCTTTTGAATTGAATTTAGAGAAAGAAACACACACACACACACATCGAACACACACACGCTGAAAGCTCTCAGAAAGAAAACCCCATTTTCAAAGCAATATCACCACATCCAGTCATGTGGATGGTTTTGGTTGTTACCCACACTGAGATCCTGGTAGTGACCTACACTGAGATCCTGGTGGTGACCCACACTGATTTCCTAGTGGTGACCCACACTGAGATCCTGGTGGTGACCCACAATGAGATCCTAGTGGTGACCCACACTGAGATCCTGGTGGTGGTGACCCACACTGAGATCCTGGTGGAGACCTACACTGAGATTCTGGTGGTATCCTACACTGAGATCCTGATGGTGGTGACCTACACTGAGATCCTCATGGTGGTGACCTACACTGAGATCTTGGTGGTGACCCACACTTAGATCCTAGTGGTGACCCACACTGAGATCCTGGTGGTGACCCACACAGAGATCCTAGTGGTGACCTACACTGAGATCCTGGTGGTGACCCACACTGAGATCCTGGTGGTGACCCACACTGAGATCCTAGTGGTGACCCACACTGAGATCCTGGTGGCGGTGACCCACACTGAGATCCTGGTGGAGACCTACACTGAGATCCTGGTGTTGACCCACATTGAGATCCTGGTGGTGACCCACACTGAGATCCTAGTGGTGACCCACACTGAGATCCTGGTGGTGACCTACACTGAGATCCTGGTGGTGACCTACACTGAGATCCTGGTGGTGACCTACACTGAGATCCTAATGGTGACCTACACTGAGATCCTGGTGGTGACCCACACTGAGATCTTGGTGGTGACCCACACTGAGATCCTGGTGGTGACCTACACTGAGATCCTGGTGGTGGTGACCTACACTGAGATCCTGGTGGTGGTGAACTACACTGAGATCCTGGTGGTGGTGACCTACACTGAGATCCTGGTGGTGGTGACCAACACTCAGATCCTGTGTCTGAGTCTGGCTGTGGTGTTGGGTTACTGGAGATTATGGAATGGGAGCTGGAGTCTGGAAAGAGTGAAGTTTTGTGTTTGTGTCTCCACCAGCTGTACTACTCAGCCAGGCTCTCCCGAGGGGAGGAGGGGGGGGGGGTAGAAGGGTGGATAGGGGGGAGAAAGTGGCAGAGGGGTCACTCCCACGCAAAGGCTCCAAAGGCATAGGGAGAGGGGCCGGTTTAATGAGGGGGAATAGGGGAAGTTGAGGTGGGTTGTGAGAGACAGAGAGAGAATGTGGGCGATTAGGCATGGATCGCAGTCTGCATTCCAGTGGGGTTGAGGTCAGGGCTCTGTGCAGGCAAGTCAAGTTCTTCCACACCGATCTCAGCAAATCCTTTCTGTATGGACCTCGCTTTGTGCACATGGCCATTGTCATGCTGGAACAGGAAAGGGCCTTCCCCAAACTGTTGACACAAAGTTGGAAGCACAGAATCGTCTAAAATGTCATTATATGCTGTAGCGTTAAGATTTCCTTTTACTGGAACTAAGGGGCCCAAACCATGAAAACAGCCCCAGACCATGATCCCTCCTCCACCAATCTTTACGGTTGGCACTATCATTCGGACAGGTAACGTTCTCCTGGCTTCCGCCAAACCCAGATTTGTCCGCCGGACTGCCAGATGGTGAAGCGTTTCCACTGCTCCAGAGTCCAACGGTGGCGATCTTTACACCCCTCCAGCTGACTCTTGCCATTGCGCATGGTGATCTTAGGCTTGTGTGCGGCTGCTCGGCCATGGAAACCCATTTCATGAAGCTTCCGACAAATAGTTATTGTGCTGACTTTGCTTCGAGTCAATTTGGAACTCGGAAGTGAGTGGTGCAACTGAGGGCAGACCATATTTATGCTCTACAAGCTTCAGCACTCGGAGGCCCGGTTCTGTGAGCCTGTGAGGCCTACCGCTTTGTGGCTGAACCGTTGTTGCTCCTAGACGTTTCCACTTCACAATAACAGAGCTTACAGTTGACCGGGGCAGCTCTAGCGGGGCAGAAATTGGACAAACTGACTTGCTGGAAAGGTGGCATCCTATGACGGTGCCACGTTGAAAGTCACTGAGCTCTTCAGTAAGGCCATTCTACTGCCGATATTTATCTACGGAGATTGCATGGCTGTGTGCTCGATTTTATAAACCTGTCAGCAACATGTGTGGCTGAAATAGATGATTACACTAATTTGAAGAGGTGTCCACATACTTATGTATATATTGTGTATCCACTGAGAGCTCTCTGTCTGTCCATTCTGTGGAAGAAGAACTAAACTGTGCTTAGTCAGATGTCAGTCTAAAACACTAACATTGGTTAAGAGGTTATTATGGCATCTTCCTGTGCAAACTGCTGACCCTGCAAGTTGTCCCAGCCTATAATATCTGTAGAGAGAAAGCAAGGAAAGGCAACACTGATACAGACATTAATCCACAGAGGGAGAAGCATGATAGACTCCATGAGATAGGAGCCAGGGTAATGAGACAGGAGCCAGGGTAATGAGACAGGAGCCAGGGTAATGAGACAGGAGCCAGGGTAATGAGACAGGAGCCAGGGTAATGAGACAGGAGCCAGGGTAATAAGATAGGAGCCAGGGTAATAAGATAGGAGCCAGGGTATTAAGATAGGAGCCAGGGTAATGAGACAGGAGCCAGGGTAATGAGACAGGAGCCAGGGTAATGAGACAGGAGCCAGAGTAATAAGATAGGAGCCAGGGTAATAAGATAGGAGCCAGGGTAATGGGACAGGAGCCAGGGTAATAAGATAGGAGCCAGGGTAATGAGATAGGAGCCAGGGTAATGAGACAGGAGCCAGGGTAATGAGACAGGAGACAGGGTAATGAGACAGGAGCCAGGGTAATAAGATAGGAGCCAGGGTAATGAGACAGGAGCCAGGGTAATGAGACAGGAGCCAGGGTAATGAGACAGGAGCCAGGGTAATGAGACAGGAGCCAGGGTAATGAGACAGGAGCCAGGGTAATAAGATAGGAGCCAGGGTAATGAGACAGGAGCCAGGGTAATGAGACAGGAGACAGGGTAATGAGACAGGAGCCAGGGTAATAAGATAGGAGCCAGGGTAATGAGATAGGAGCCAGGGTAATGAGACAGGAGCCAGGGTAATGAGACAGGAGCCAGGGTAATGAGACAGGAGCCAGGGTAATGAGACAGGAGCCAGGGTAATGAGACAGGAGCCAGGGTAATGAGACAGGAGCCAGGGTAAT
Source organism: Oncorhynchus mykiss (assembly GCF_057628025.1). Taxonomy (NCBI): domain Eukaryota; kingdom Metazoa; phylum Chordata; class Actinopteri; order Salmoniformes; family Salmonidae; genus Oncorhynchus; species Oncorhynchus mykiss. The sequence goes on from NC_143045.1 coordinate 33,918,521, forward strand.
GAGACAGGAGCCAGGGTAATAAGATAGGAGCCAGGGTAATAAGATAGGAGCCAGGGTAATGAGACAGGAGCCAGGGTAATGAGACAGGAGCCAGGGTAATGAGACAGGAGCCAGGGTAATAAGATAGGAGCCAGGGTAATAAGATAGGAGCCAGGGTAATAAGATAGGAGCCAGGGTAATGAGACAGGAGCGAGGGTAATAAGATAGGAGCCAGGGTAATGAGACAGGAGCCAGGATAATGAGACAGGAGCCAGGGTAATGAGACAGGAGCCAGGGTAATGAGACAGGAGCCAGGGTAATGAGACAGGAGACAGGGTAATGAGACAGGAGCCAGGGTAATAAGATAGGAGCCAGGGTAATGAGACAGGAGCCAGGGTAATGAGACAGGAGACAGGGTAATGAGACAGGAGCCAGGGTAATAAGATAGGAGCCAGGGTAATGAGATAGGAGCCAGGGTAATGAGACAGGAGCCAGGGTAATGAGACAGGAGACAGGGTAATGAGACAGGAGCCAGGGTAATAAGATAGGAGCCAGGGTAATGAGACAGGAGCCAGGGTAATGAGACAGGAGCCAGGGTAATGAGACAGGAGCCAGGGTAATGAGACAGGAGCCAGGGTAATAAGACAGGAGCCAGGGTAATGAGATAGGAGCCAGGGTAATGAGACAGGTGCCAGGGTAATGAGACAGGAGCCAGGGTAATAAGACAGGAGCCAGGGTAATGAGACAGGAGCCAGGGTAATGAGACAGGAGCCAGGGTATTGAGACAGGAGCCAGGGTAATAAGATAGGAGCCAGGGTAATGAGACAGGAGCCAGGATAATGAGACACGAGCCAGGGTAATGAGACAGGAGCCAGGGTAATGAGACAGGAGCCAGGGTAATGAGACAGGAGACAGGGTAATGAGACAGGAGCCAGGGTAATAAGATAGGAGCCAGGGTAATGAGACAGGAGCCAGGGTAATGAGACAGGAGACAGGGTAATGAGACAGGAGCCAGGGTAATAAGATAGGAGCCAGGGTAATGAGATAGGAGCCAGGGTAATGAGACAGGAGCCAGGGTAATGAGACAGGAGACAGGGTAATGAGACAGGAGCCAGGGTAATAAGATAGGAGCCAGGGTAATGAGACAGGAGCCAGGGTAATGAGACAGGAGCCAGGGTAATGAGACAGGAGCCAGGGTAATGAGACAGGAGCCAGGGTAATAAGACAGGAGCCAGGGTAATGAGATAGGAGCCAGGGTAATGAGACAGGTGCCAGGGTAATGAGACAGGAGCCAGGGTAATAAGACAGGAGCCAGGGTAATGAGACAGGAGCCAGGGTAATGAGACAGGAGCCAGGGTATTGAGACAGGAGCCAGGGTAATAAGATAGGAGCCAGGGTAATGAGACAGGAGCCAGGGTAATGAGACACGAGCCAGGGTAATGAGACAGGTGCCAGGGTAATGAGACAGGAGCCAGGGTAATAAGATAGGAGCCAGGGTAATGAGACAGGAGCCAGGGTAATGAGGCAGGAGACAGGGTAATGAGACAGGAGCCAGGGTAATGAGACAGGAGCCAGGGTAATAAGATAGGAGCCAGGGTAATGAGACAGGAGCCAGGGTAATGAGACAGGAGCCAGGGTAATGAGACAGGATCCAGAGTAATGGGACAGGAGCCAGGGTAATAAGACAGGAGCCAGGGTAATGAGACCGGAGCCAGGGTAATGAGACAGGAGCCAGGGTAATGAGACAGGAGCCAGGGTAATGAGACAGGTGCCAGTGTAATGAGACAGGAGCCAGGGTAATGAGACAGGAGCCAGGGTAATGCCACATTGACAAAAACTGTCAACACAAAGACAAAGGGAAGTGGAGAGGAGGAAGATTGAGGAAGAGGGGTAAGACCGTTTGTTTTTTGCACACCTCCACTGGTCTGCCTTTCTGTCGCCAATCTCTCCCTTTTCCTCTTTCTCCCTCTTTCTCTCGCTCTTCACACACACAAACACACACACTACGTACTGGTATTCAGTCAGGTCTTCGGTTCCACAGGAACCTGATCTGTCTTAAAACAGGACATGATGAAATTGAATGGTGACTACTTGGAGCCTCCATGAGAGGGAGGGAGGGAGATAGCGAGTATACAGTATACAGAACATACACTGAGTGCACAAAACATTTTGAACACCTGCTCTTTTCATGACATAGAGTGACTAGCTGGATCCAGGTGAAAGATATGATCCCTTATTGATGTTACTTGTTAAATCCTCTTCAATCAGTGTAGATGAAGTGGAGGTGACACGTTAAAGAAGGATTTTTAAGCCTTGAGACAATTGAGACATGGATTGTGTATGTGTGTCATTCAGAGGGTCAATGGGCAAGACAAAATATTTCAATGCCTTTGAACAGGGTATGGTAGTAGGTGCCAGGCGCACTGGTTTGAGTGTGTCAAGAACTGCAACGCTGCTGGGATGTTCACGCTCAACAGTTTTCCGTGTGTATGAAGAATGGTCCACCACCCAAAAGACATCCAGCCAACTTCAAATCAAATTTTATTTGTAACATACACATGGTTAGAAAATGTTGATGAGAGTGTAGCGAAATGCTTGTGCTTCTAGGTCCGACCGTGCAGTAATATCTAACAAGTACAGTGCCTTGCGAAAGTATTCGGCCCCCTTGAACTTTGCGACCTTTTGCCACATTTCAGGCTTCAAACATGAAGATATAAAACTGCATTTTTTTGTGAAGAATCAACAACAAGTGGGACACAATCATGAAGTGGAACGACATTTATTGGATATTTCAAACTTTTTTAACAAATCAAAAACTGAAAAATTGGGCGTGCAAAATTATTCAGCCCCCTTAAGTTAATACTTTGTAGCGCCACCTTTTGCTGCGATTACAGCTGTAAGTCGCTTGGGGTATGTCTCTATCAGTTTTGCACATCGAGAGACTGGAATTTTTTCCCATTCCTCCTTGCAAAACAGCTCGAGCTCAGTGAGGTTGGATGGAGAGCATTTGTGAACAGCAGTTTTCAGTTCTTTCCACAGATTCTCGATTGGATTCAGGTCTGGACTTTGACTTGGCCATTCTAACACCTGGATATGTTTATTTTTGAACCATTCCATTGTAGATTTTGCTTTATGTTTTGGATCATTGTCTTGTTGGAAGACAAATCTCCGTCCCAGTCTCAAGTCCATCAAGTTTTCTTCCAGAATGGTCCTGTATTTGGCTCCATCCATCTTCCCATCAATTTTAACCATCTTCCCTGTCCCTGCTGAAGAAAAGCAGGCCAAAACCATGATGCTGCCACCACCATGTTTGACAGTGGGGATGGTGTGTTCAGCTGTGTTGCTTTTACGCCAAACATAACGTTTTGCATTGTTGCAAAAATTTCAATTTTGGTTTCATCTGACCAGAGCACCTTCTTCCACATGTTTGGTGTGTCTCCCAGGTGGCTTGTGGCAAACTTTAAACAACACTTTTTATGGATATCTTTAAGAAATGGCTTTATTCTTGCCACTCTTCCATAAAGGCCAGATTTGTGCAATTTACGACTGATTGTTGTCCTATGGACAGAGTCTCCCACCTCAGCTGTAGATCTCTGCAGTACATCCAGAGTGATCATGGGCCTCTTGGCTGCATCTCTGATCAGTCTTCTCCTTGTATGAGATGAACGTTTAGAGGGACGGCCAGGTCTTGGTAGATTTGCAGTGGTCTGATACTCCTTCCATTTCAATATTATCGCTTGCACAGTGCTCCTTGGGATGTTTAAAGCTTGGGAAATCTTTTTCGATCCAAATCCGGCTTTAAACTTCTTCACAACAGTATCTCGGACCTGCCTGGTGTGTTCCTTGTTCTTCATGATGCTCTCTGCGCTTTTAACGGACCTCTGAGACTATCACAGTGCAGGTGCATTTATATGGAGACTTGATTACACACAGGTGGATTGTATTTATCATCATTAGTCATTTAGGTCAACATTGGATTATTCAGAGATCCTCACTAAAATTCTGGAGAGAGTTTGCTGCACTGAAAGTAAAGGGGCTGAATAATTAAAAAAAAAATAAAAAATAAAAGTTTGAAATATCCAATAAATGTCGTTCCACTTCATGATTGTGTCCCACTTGTTGTTGATTCTTCACAAAAAATTACAGTTTTATATCTTTATGTTTGAAGCCTGAAATGTGGCAAAAGGTTGCAAAGTTCAAGGGGGCCGAATACTTTTGCAAGGCATTGTAATCTAACAATTTCACAAAAACTACCTTATACACACACAAGTGTAAAGGAATGAATAAGAATATGTACATAAAAATATATGAATGAGCGATGGCCGAACGGCATAGGCAAGATGCCGTAGATGGTATGGAGTACAGTATATACATATGAGATTAGTAATGTAATATTGAGGAGTGCATGGCCACGCAGTCATGGGTGAACAGGGAGTACAGGAGAGGGCTCAGAACGCACCATTGTGGAGCCCCACTTTTGAGGATCAGCGGGGTGGAGATGTTGTTACCTACACTCACCATCTGAGGGCGGCCTGTCAGGAAGTCCAGGACCTGCACAGGGCGGGGTCGAGACCCAGGATCTCGAGTTTAATTATGATTTTGGAGGGTACAATGGTGTTAAATGCTGAACTGTAGTCGATGAACAGCATTCTTACATAGGTATTCCTCTTGTCCGGATGTTTTAGGGCAGTGTGCAGTGTGATTGCGATTGCGTCACCTGTGGACCTATTGGGGCGGTAAGCAAATTGAAGTGAGTTTAGGGTGTCAGGTAGGGTGGAGGTGACATGGTCCTTGACTAGTCTGTCAAAGCACTTCATGATGACAGAAGTGAGTGCTACGGGGCGATAGCCATTTAGCTCAGTTACCTTAGCTTTCTTGGAAACAGGAACAATAGTTGCCTTCTTGAAGCATGTGGGAACAGCAGACTGGGATAAGGATTGATTGAATATGTCCCTAAATACACCAGCCAGTTGGTCTGCGCATGCTCTGAAGACGCGTCTCGGGATTCTGTCTGGGCCGGCAGCCCTGCGAGGGTTAACGCGTTTAAATATTTTACTCAAGTCGGCTGCAGTGAAGGAGAGCCCACAGGTTTTGGTAGCGGGCTGTGTCGGTGGCACTCAAAGCGAGGTAAAAAGTTGTTTAGTTTGTCTGGGAGGACTTTTGTAATCCGTGATTGACTGTAGACCCTGCCACATACCTCTCATGTCTGAGCCGTTGAATTGCGACTCTACTTTGTCTCTATACTGACGCTTAGCTTGTTTCATTGCCTTGCGGAGGGAATAGCTACACTCTTTGTATTCGGTCATGTTTGATTAAAAGCAGTGGTTCACGCTTTCAGTTTTGTGCGAAAGCTGCCATCAATCCACGGTTTGTGGTTGGGGAAGGTTTTAATAATCGCTGTGGGTACAACATCACCGATGCTAATTAACTAGCTCACCGAATCAGCGTATTCATCAATGTTATTGTGCGACGCTATGCGGAACATATCCCAGTCCTCGTGATCGAAGCAATCTTGAAGCGTGGAATCCGATTGGTCAGACCAGCGTTGAACAGACCTGAGCACGGGCATTTCCTGTTTTAGTTTCTGTCTATAGGTTGGGAGCAACAAAATGGAGTCGTGGTCTGATTTTCCGAAAAGAGGGCGTGAGAGGGCTTTGTATGCATTGCGGAAGTTAGAATAACAATGATCCAGGGTTTTGCCAGCCCGGGTCACGCATTTGATATGCTGATAGAATTTAGGGAGCCTTGTTTTCAGCTTAGCCTTGTTTAAATCCCCAGCTCCAATAAATGCAGCCTCAGGATATGTGGTTTCCAGTTTACGTAGAGTCCAACGAAGTACTTTCAGGGCCGTCGATGTGTCTGCTTGGGGGGATATACACGACTGTGATTATAATCGAAGAGAATTCTCTTGGTAGATAATGCTGTCGGCATTTGATTGTAAGGAATTCTAGGTCAGGTGAACAAAAGGACTTGAGTTCCTGTAGGTTATTATGATCACACCACGTCTCGTTAATCATGAGGTATACACCCCCGCCCTTCTTCTTACCAGAGAGATGTTTGTTTCTGTCGGCGCAATGCTTGAAGAAACCAGGTGGCTGTACCGACTCTAACGTATCCCGAGTGAGCCGTGTTTCCGTGAAACAAAGAACGTTACAATCTCTGATGTCTCTCTGGAAGGCAACCCTTGCTCTGATTTTGTCTACCTTGTTGTCAAGAGACTGGACGTTGGCGAGTAGTAAACTCGGGAGCGGTGCGCGATGTGCCCATCTACGGAGCCTGACCAGAAGACCGCTCCGTCTGCCCCTTCTGCGGTGTTTTAGGTCACCGGCTGGGATCCGATCCATTGTCCTGGGTGGTGGACCAAACAGAGGATCCGCTTCGGGAAAGTCGTATTCCTGGTTGTAATGTTGGAAAGTTGAGGTTGCTCTTATATCCAATAGTTCCTCCCAGCTGTACGTAAAAAACGTCAGATTTCCTGGGGTAACAATGTAAGAAATAATACATAAAAAAAACAAAATCCTGCATAGTTTCCTACGAGCGCGAAGCGAGGCGGCCATCTCTGTCGGCGCTGGAAGTTACTCCTGACAGAATTGTGGGAAGCATTGGAGTCAACATGGACCAGCATCCCTGTGGAACGCTTTCAACACCTTATAGAGTCCCGACTGATTGAGGCTGTTCTGAGGGCAGTGGGGTTGTGCAACTCAATTATTAGGAAGGTGTTCTTAATGTTTTGTACACTCAGTGTATATATAAAAATAGAATTCTATTGGTCGCATACACACATTAAGCAGATGTTATTGTGGGTGTAACAAAATGCTTGTATGCTGGCAAATGCACAGATCAAACACACTGCTGGAACCCCAATGAAACTGTTGACATGTCCAATGTGAAAGAATGCTCAGATATCCAGGTGTTTTATTCGGCGTATGTTTACTTCAATTATGACCTTACGCCGATTAAGATAAGCAGAGTAAGGTGTTAACATGACTAGTGCCATACTCAGTTGATTATCTAATAACTAGTGTGCATGTAAACTGCAGTAATCAGTTGAATATCTAATAACTAGTGTGCATGTAAACTTCCTCAGTGTGGAGCAGTGGGATTCCTCCTCTGCTCTGTTTGTAGTGTGTCTCTGGTCACCACTAGTTCTCTCCCTGTCTTTCCCCACACACTGACTGCCCCATCGCACGCACACACGCACACACACGCGTGCACACGCGCGCACACGCGCGCACACGCACGCACACGCGCGCGCACACGCACACACGCTCGCGCACACATGCACACACACTCACACACACACACACGGACCACACACACACACACGGACCACACACACACACACATACACACACACACACACACTCACACACACACACACACACACACACACACATGGACCACACACACACACACGGACCACACACACACACACACACACACACACACACACACACACACACAATGACAAAACCTCTGTGTAAAACAAAATACTTTTCTCATCAGACACATGTAATGCCGGCTTTAGACAAGGCCAGGATAATGGAGTCCAGGGGTGGTATCCCTCTGATCCAGGACTGCTAATCGAGACACGGAGCCCCCTGCTCAGAGGATTAGCATGATAAAGGCCTTCTCTGTTCCTAGAGAGAAAGACAAGATGAAGCTCTGGAAGATAATAACACACAATCATGCTGCACCACGCACTAAGACACACTCACATGCACGTGCACACACAAACGCCTGAAGGGATGTTTGGGTGAAATCAGCTGTGAAATTGGCGAGCAAAACAGGCAGCATTATGGTGTCCCAGATCCCCCCACCCTCTCTCTCTCTCTCTCTCTCTCTCTCTCTCTCTCTCTCTCTCTCTCTCTCTCTCTCTCTCTCTCTCTCTCTCTCTCTCTCTCTCTCTCTCTCTCTCTCTCTCTCTCTCTCTCTCTCTCTCTCTCTCTCTCACTCATTTTCAATTTAAGGGGCTTTATTTATTTTGCTATGGGAAACATATTTTTATGTTGCTAAAAGTAAGTGAAATAGATGATAAACAAAAGTGAAATAAACAAAAGAAAATGTACAGTAAATATGACAAAATGTCATATTATGGATATCTACAGTGTTGTAACGATGTGCAATTAAAGTACAAAATGGAAGATAAATAAACATAAATCTGGGTTGTATTTACAATGGTGTTTGTTCTTTACTGGTTGCCCTTTTCTTGTGGCAACAGGTCACAAATACCCCATAATACATTATTGCAAATGTATCATTAAAAACTGAGATGCCTTTATGTATTTATTTATATAACTATTCAGACCCTTTCAGACTCGAAATTGAGCTCAGGTGCATCCAGTTTCCATTGATCATCCTTGAGATGTTTCTACAACTTTATTGGAGACCACATGTGGTAAATTAAATTGATTGGATATGGTTTGGAAAAGCACACACCTGTCTATTTAATGTCCCACAGTTGACAGTTCACGTCAGAGCAAAAACCAAGCCATGAGGTCGAAGGAGTTGTCCGTAGAGCCCCAAATGTGTCGAGGCACAGATCTGGGGAAGGGTACCAAAACATTTCTGCAACATCGAAGATCCCCAACAACACAGTGGCCTCCATCATGAAGTTTGGAACCACCAAGACTCTTCCTAGAGCTGGCCGCCCGGCCAAACTGACCAATCAGGGGAGAAGGGCCTTGGTCAGGGAGGTAACCAAGAACCCGATGGTCACTCTGACAGAGCTCTAGAGTTCCTTTGTGGAGATTGGAGAACCTTCCAGAAGGACGACCATCTCTGCAGCACTCCACCAATCAAGGCCTTATGATAGGGTGGCCAGACGGAAGCTACTCCTCGGTAAAAGGCACATGACGTCCCGCCTGCAGTTTGCCAAAAGGCACCTAAAGGACTCTCAGACCATGAGAAACAAGATTGTCTGGTCTGATGAAAGCAAGATTGAAATCTTTGGCCTGAATGACAAGCGTCACGTCTGGAGGAAACCTGGCACTATCCCTACGGTGAAGCATGGAGGTGGCAGCATCATGTTGTTGGGATGTTTTTCAATGGCAGGGACTGGGAGACTAGTCAGGATCGAGGCAAAGATGAACAGAGCAAAGTATAGAGATCCTTGATGAAAACCTGCTCCAGAGTGCTCAGGACCTCAGACTGAGATGAAGGAAATCAAATCAAATGTATTTATATAGCCCTTCTTACATCAGCTGATATATCAAAATGCTGTACAGAAACCCAGCCTAAAACCCCAAACAGCAAGCAATGCAGGTGTAGAAGCATAGTGGCTAGGAAAAAAAAAGGGGTGGCCAGGCCTCTTCTGGCTGTGTCGGGTGGAGATTATAACAGAACATGGCCAAGATGTTGAAATGCTCATAAATGACCAGCATGGTCAAGTAATAATAATCACAGTCGTTGTCGAGAGTGAAACAAGTCAGCACCTCAGGAATAAATGTCAGTTGGCTTTTCATAGCCGATCATTGAGAGTATCTCTACCGCTCCTGCTGTCTCTAGAGAGTTGAAAACAGCAGGCCTGGGACACGTAGCACGTCCGGTGAACAGGTCAGGATTCCATAGCCGCAGGCAGAACAGTTGAAACTGGAGCAGCAGCACGGCCAGGTGGACTGGGGACAGCAAGGAGTCATCATGCCAGGTAGTCCTGAGGCATGGTCCTAGGGCTCAGGTCCTCCAAGAGAGAGAAAGAAAGAAAGAGAGAGAGAGAGAATTAGAGAGCGCATACTTAAATTCACACAGGACACTGGATAAGACACCGGATAAGAAATCAGCCCTTGCCTTAACAGGATGCCAGTGTAGGGAGGCTAGCACTGGAGTAATATGATCACATTTTTTGGTTCTAGTCAGGATTCTAGTAGCCTTATTTAGCACTAACTGAAGTTTATTTGGTGCTTTATCCGGGTAGCCGGAAAGTAGAGCATGGCAGTAGTCTAACCTAGAAGTGACAAAAGCATGGATTCATTTTTCTGCATCAGTTTTGGACAGAAAGTTTCGGATATGTTCGTCAAAAGAGAGATCAGGGTCCAGAGTAACGCCGAGGTCCTTCATAGTTTTATTTGAGACGACTGTACAACCATCAAGATTAATTGTCAGATTCAACAGAAGATTTCTTTGTTTCTTGGGACCAAGAACAAGCATCTCTGTTTTGTCCGAGTATAAAAGTACAAAGTTTGCAGCCATCCACTTCCTGTCTGAAACACAGGCTTCGAGCGAAGGCAATTTTGGGGCTTCACCATGTTTCATTGAAATGTACAGCTGTGTGTCATCCGCATAGCAGTGAAAGTTAACATTATGTTTTCGAATGACATCCCCAAGAGGTGAAATATATAGTGAAAATAATAGTGGTCCTAAAACGGAACATTGAGGAACACCGAAATGTACAGTTGATTTGTCAGAGGACAAACCATTCACAGAGACAAACTGACCTGAAGAGACCTGAAAATAGCTGTGCAGCGACGCTCCACATTCAACCTGACAGAGGTTGAGAGGATCTGCAGAGAATAATGGGAGAAACTCAAAGCTTGTAGCATCATACCCAAGAAGACTCGAGGCTGTAATCGCTGCCAAAGCTTCTTCAACAAAGTACGGAGTAAAGGGTCTGAATACTTATGTAAATGTGATATCTCAGTTGTTGTTTTTTATACATTTGCAAAAATTTCTAAAAAAAATTGTGCTTTGTCACTATGGGGTATTTTGTGTAGATTGATGAGAGAGAGAGAGAGAGAGAGAGAGAGAGAGAGAGAGATGACAAGCAGGCTGGTTTTACAGGAGTGCTTCTGGAAGCAACAAATGTTCCCTGGGCTGTAAAGAGGAAAATCATCCTACAAAGACTTTTACACGCTGCTGAAGACCAGGGTGGAGAGGAGACTGGCCCGTACTCCCCTAGCACAGGCGCAAGCTCACACACACACACGATGTTTCAGATCAAATATCATTTCTCTCCATCCCTCTGTCACCAGCTGTCCTAACCCCCTCGCCTCTATCTCTCTCTCCATCCCTCTATCACCAGCTGTCCTAACCCTCTCTCCTCTATCTCTCTCTCCATCCCTCTATCACCAGCTGTCCTAACCCTCTCTCCTCTATCTCTCTCTCCATCCCTCTATCACCAGCTGTCCTAACCCTCTATCCTCTATCTCTCTCTCCATCCCTCTATCACCAGCTGTCCTAACCCTCTCTCCTCTATCTCTTTCTCCATCCCTCTATCACCAGCTGTCCTAACCCTCTCTCCTCTATCTCTCTCTCCATCCCTCTATCACTAGCTGTCCTAACACTCTCCTCTATCTCTCTCTCCATCCCTCTATCACCAGCTGTCCTAACCCTCTCTCCTCTATCTCTCTCTCCATCCCTCTATCACCAGCTGTCCTAACACTCTCCTCTATCTCTCTCTCATCCCTCTATCACCAGCTGTCCTAACCCTCTCTCCTCTATCTCTCTCTCCATCCCTCTATCACCAGCTGTCCTAACCCTCTCTCCTCTATCTCTCTCTCCATCCCTCTACCACCAGCTGTCCTAACCCTCTCTCCTCTATCTCTCTCTCCATCCCTCTATCACCAGCTGTCCTAACCCTCTCTCCTCTATCTCTCTCTCCATCCCTCTATCACCAGCTGTCCTAACACTCTCCTCTATCTCTCTCTCATCCCTCTATCACCAGCTGTCCTAACCCTCTCACCTCTATCTCTCTCTCATCCCTCTATCACCAGCTGTTCTAACCCTCTCACCTCTATCTCTCTCTCCATCCGTCTATATCACCAGCTGTCCTAACCCTCTCTCCTCTATCTCTCTCTCCATCCCTCTATCACCAGCTGTCCTAACCCTCTCTCCCCCTCTCTCTCTCTCATCCCTCTATCACCAGCTGTCCTAACCCTCTCTCCCCCTCTCTCTCTCTCTCTCTCTCTCCCTCCCTCCATCCCTGTCTCCCTCTATTAGCCCAGGGGACAGGTGTGTCACTCTCTCTCTCCCCTGGCTTCCTCTATCCCCCCCCCTCCCCGGGGACAGGTGTATCACTTTGTCCCTTCCCCTCTCTCCCCTGGTGACAGGTGTGCTGTGTGTTGGCCTCACAGCAACTTCCTATCCTCCTTCAGGTAACCATAACCTCCCTCCTACCCTTCTCAGCCCTCCTGTCTCCGCCACACCTGGCTCTCAGGTAGCTCCCGAGGGATGAAGAAAGGAGGACAGGAAGTTCAGGGACAGAGGAGGGAGAGAGAGGGGGGAGGGAGGGGGTGGGTATAGAGGACGGGAGAGGGTGGGAGGGAGAGGGTGGGTACAGGGGGGGGCAGAAAGAGTGGGTGGGGACAGAAAGTTGAGGGGTTCTAGGGACATGTGATATGGCACAGCTCGCCGCTGGCTTTGTTCTCCTTGTCTACAGACTGACAGGCAGGACAATACCACTGGACATGGCCCCTTCTCTCTACCTCTCATTCTTTACAAATGGGGGAATCACAAAGACACAGATAGAGAGAGATTTCAAGAATAAAACCATGCAGAAAGAGGATTGTGTGTCTCAGTGCCAAAACCAGAAGACATTACGTCAGTCAGTCCTACCTGTCTGTGTCTGAATGTCCCTGTGTCTGTGCATGTCCCTAGCTGTCCCTGTGTCTGTCCCCAGTGGTCCCTGTGTCTGTCCCTGTCCCCAGATGTCTCTGTGTCTGTGTTTGTCCCCAGCTGTCCATGTGTCTGTCCCTTTGCATGTCCCCAGCTGTCCCTGTGTCTGTCCCTGTGTCTGTCGCTGTGTCTATCCCCAGCTGTCCTGTGTCTGTCCCTTTGCATGTCCCCAGCTGTCCCTGTGTCTGTCGCTGTGTCTACCCCCAGCTGTCCCTGTGTCTGTCCCTTTGCATGTCCCCAGCTGTCCCTGTGTCTGTCGCTGTGTCTACCCCCAGCTGTCCCTGTGTCTGTCCCTTTGCATGTCCCCAGCTGTCTCTGTGTCTGTCGCTGTGTCTACCCCCAGCTGTCCCTGTGTCTGTGTATGTGTCTGTGCATGTCGCCAGCTGTCCCTGTGTCTGTCGCTGTGTCTACCCCCAGCTGTCCCTGTGTCTGTCGCTGTGTCTACCCCCAGCTGTCCCTGTGTCTGTCGCTGTGTCTACCCCCAGCTGTCCCTGTGTCTGTCGCTGTGTCTACCCCCAGCTGTCCCTGTGTCTGTCGCTGTGTCTACCCCCAGCTGTCCCTGTGTCTGTCGCTGTGTCTACCCCCAGCTGTCCCTGTGTCTGTCGCTGTGTCTACCCCCAGCTGTCCCTGTGTCTGTGTATGTGTCTGTGCATGTCGCCAGCTGTCCCTGTGTCTGTCGCTGTGTCTACCCCCAGCTGTCCCTGTGTCTGTCCCTGTGTCTGTCGCTGTGTCTACCCCCAGCTGTCCCTGTGTCTGTCCAGCTGTCCGCATCTGCCTCTGATTCTAAATGTTGCAAGTTCAAATTCAGTGATAAAAAGTATTTTTTTTGCGATTTTTGTTTAACCTTTCCCAAATCTTAACCCTAACCTGAACCATTCAGTGTGAATGTCTAATCTTAACCCTAACCTGAACCATTCAGTGTGAATGTCTAATCTTAACCCTAACCTGAACCATTCAGTGTGAATGTCTAATCTTAACCCTAACCTGAACCATTCAGATTGAATGTCTAATCTTAACCCTAACCTGAACCATTCAGTGTGAATGTCTAATCTTAACCCTTACCTGAACCATTCAGTGTGAATGCCTAAACTTAACCCTAACCTGAACCATTCAGTGTGAATGTCTAATCTTAACCCTTACCTGAACCATTCAGTGTGAATGCCTAAACTTAACCCTAACCTGAACCATTCAGTGTAAATGCCTAATCTTAACCCTTACCTGAACCATTCAGTGTGAACGTCTAATCTTAACCCTTACCTGAACCATTCAGTGTGAATGCCTAATCTTAACCCTTACCTGAACCATTCAGTGTGAATGTCTAATCTTAACCCTTACCTGAACCATTCAGTGTGAATGTCTAATCTTAACCCTTACCTGAACCATTCAGTGTGAATGTCTAATCTTAACCCTTACCTGAACCATTCAGTGTGAATGTCTAATCTTAACCCTAACCTGAACCATTCAGTTTGAATGTCTAATCTTAACCCTTACCTGACCATTCAGTGTGTATGCCTAAACTTAAACCCATGGATGAACGTCTAATTCTGACGTGAGACTGTGAGAGTGTTGTGAGATAAAGATTGGGCTGGGTAATCTCAGTAAACAGCACTCGCTTGTTCTGAAAGTGGGTCCTCCAGCTCACTCCGTCCTCCTGCTGCCCCCACCTCACCCTCACCCAGCCCTGTTCACCCCTCCTCACCTCTCCTCACTCCTCCTCCTCCTCCCTCTTCTCCCCTCCTCACCTCTCCTCACTCCTCCTCCCCCTCCCCCCTTCTCCCCTCCTCACCTATCCTCACTCCCCTCCCCCTTCGTCACTCCTCACCCCTCCTCACCTATCCTCACTCCCCCTCCCCCTTCTCCCCTCCTCACCTATCCTCACTCCCCCTCCCCCCTTCGTCACTCCTCACCCCTCCTCACCTCTCCTCTCTCCTCCTCCCCCTCCCCCTTCTCCCCTCCTCACCTATCCTCACTCCCCCTCCCCCTTCGTCCACTCCTCCCCCCTTCCTCACCTATCCTCACTCCCCCTCCCCCTTCTCCCCTCCTCACCTATCCTCACTCCCCCTCCCCCCTTCGTCACTCCTCACCCTCCTCACCTCTCCTCACTCCTCCTCCCCCTCCCCCTTCTCCCCTCCTCACCTATCCTCACTCCCCCTCCCCCCTTCGTCACTCCTCACCCCTCCTCACCTATCCTCACTCCCCTCCCCCCTTCATCCCTCCTCACCTCTCCTCACCCCTCCTCCCTCCTCACCCCTCCTCCCTCCTCACCTCTCCTCACCCCCCCCTCCTCCTCATTCCTCCCTCCTCACCCATCCTCCCTCCTCACCCCTCCTCCCTCCTCACTCCTCCTCCCCCCTCCCTCCTCCTCACTCCTTCTCACCCATCCAGCTCTCCTCAACACACCTTACCCCTCCTACAGTGAGGGATGAAGACACCTCTATGGTCTTCCTGTAAGAAGGTACAGAGCACAGCACTCTGGAGACCTCAGCATTGTCCTGCCAACATCCTCCTCTTTATGTGCGTGTGTGTAGTTTGGCTTTACTTTCCTTGTGGGGATAAGAAGTCCTAAAAGGACAGTAAAACAAAGAGAATTCAGACAAGTGGGGACATTTCACCTGTCCACACATAGAACAATACTATTTAGGGGTTAGGGGTTAGGGGTTAGGGTTAGTTTAAGGGTTAGTGTTTAGGGGTTAGGGTTAGTTTAGGGTTAGGGGTTAGGGTTAGTTTAAGGGTTAGAGGTTAAGGTACGTGTTAGATAGTTAAGGGTAGGGATTAGGTCAATTAGGATTTTGAATGGGAATAAATGTTTTGGTCCCCACAAGGATACTAAAACAAACATGTGTGTGTACCTCCATGTGGCAGGATGTCAATTTGAGAAGAGGAGCCTTACCTTCTACAAGCCTGTTCCTGTTCCTGTTCCTCTGCATTGTGTTAGAAAGAGCAGGAGAGAGAGAGATAAAAAAAGAGACCGAAGGAAAAGGAGATAACCAGGAGAGAGAGAGAGAGAGCACGAGAGGGAGAGAGAGAGAGAGAGAGAGCAGGAGAGGGAGAGAGAGAGGAATGTTCCGAGTGAGAAAGGAGGAGAGAGAGAGAGAGAGAGCATGAGAGGGGAGAGAGAGAGAGAGAGAGAGCAGGAGAGGGAGAGAGAGAGGATGTGCCGAGTGAGAAAGGAGGAGAGAGAGAGAGCAGGAGAGGGAGGGGAGGAGAGAGGGAGAGCGAGAGGAGGAGAGAGAGAGGGAGGATGTGCAGAGTGAGAGAGAGAGGACAAAGAGCCAGGCAGACAGGGAGGAGATGAGAGATGGAGGGATAATGAAAAGAAGAGAGGACAGACATAGGAATAATGGCTGATAATGTGAGAAACAGGAGAACAACCTCAGAGCAGGACTCAATGAGACTATCTGATCTGTCTCACACACACACACACACACACACACACACACACACACACACACACAGGTCAGGTCTTTTGAGAACTCATCCACCCCTCCCTATTACACTTCCTCTCTTTCTTCCTAACTCTCTCTCTGTGTGTGTGTGTGTGTGTGTGTGTGTGTGTGTGTGTGTGTGTGTGTGTGTGTGTGTGTGTGTGTGTGTGTGTGTGTGTGTGTGTGTATGTGTGTGTGTGTGTGTGTGTGTTTTCCTCTCTCCCTAGTCAGCTACGGTGACATTTTCTCATGCTCAGGGCAGTGTGTGCAGCAAACATCCGACTAACGCAGAGAGAACATTGGCTGTGTCTAGAGGTTAGAGGTCATACCCGTCCCAGACCCCCATCAGCAGCTGCTTGGGGTACTGGACAGTATCACTGGTTATTCTAATGGGCTATGTCATCATGACTGAGGGTTGGTCCTCCGACAGGATATCAGCCTTTGTGTGTCCGCGTGTGTGTTCATGTGTTTGTGCGTGATTGCGTGTGTGTGTCCACGCATATGATTGTGTGTGTATTGGTTCATTGAGCAGTTTGCATGTGGTTCTGAGAATAGTGTCTTGTATCCCTTGTTGTCGAGGAGGGGACTGGGAAGGAGGGGAGGAGGAAGGAGGGGAGGGGAAGGAGGGGAGGGGCGAGGAGGAAGGAGGGGAGGGGGAAGGAGGGGAGGGGGAAGGAGGGGAGGGGGAGGAGGAAGGAGGGGAGGGGGAAGGAGGGGAGGGTGAGGGGGAAGGAGGGGAGGGGGGAGGAGGAAGGAGGGGAGGGGGAAGGAGGGGAGGAGTTTTACGGTACCATAGTTCAGGTCCCAGCTGGTTGAGTCAAGCCTCATCTGACCCGTCATGAACCCAGTTACTCCCCCGATCAGGCACTACACAACACACATAATAGTGTGCCTGTTCCTGTCCTGGTATCAAGCCCTTTCTCCACCTGCCCTCCCCCTTCTGGAGTAACCCCCCCACACAACCCTCCAGGCCTTGGAGTCCCTCTGCAGGGACAGGGAGACAAAGAGAGTGAAATTCTATGGTTATTAGTCATATGTTACCAGTCCTGGAGGACTCCAGTCATATTGCTCCGCAGAGACATAGGGGCTTTGGGCTAAAACCGGTCCATGCCATCTCAACCGTGAGACTTTTCTGTCCCTATACTGTGTGTGTGTGTGTTTCTGTGTGTGTGTGTGTGTGTTTCTGTGTGTTTCTGTGTGTGTGTGTGTGTGTGTTTCTGTGTGCACGTGTGTGTTTCTGTGTGCGCGTGTGTGTTTCTGTTCGTGCGTGTGTGTGCACATGTGTGTGTGTGTGTATTCTGTGTCTGTGCACATTTCTGTCTGTGTGTGTGTGCGCATGTGTTTGTGTGTGTGTGTGCGCATGTGTGTGTGTGTGTGTGTGTGTGTGTACACATGTGTGTGTGTGTGTGTGTGTGTGCGCATGTCTGTGGGTGTGTGTGCGTGTGTGTGTGTGTGTGTGTGTGCACACATGTGTGTGTGTGTGTGCGCATGTCTGTGTGTGTGTATGTGTGTGTGTGTGTGTGTGTGTGTGCGCGTGTGTGTGTGTGTTTCTGAGTGTGTGTGTGTGTTTCTGAGTGTGTGTGTGTGTGTGTAATCCATAGATAATGGGGTACACAAAGCATACCTTTGGGCTTGAGCTTTGCTGACAGAAGTGCTATACTATTACATCTATCTTCTCCACCTCTCTCTCTCTCTCTCTCTCTCTCTCTCTCTCTCTCTCTCTCTCTCTCTCTCTCTCTCTCTCTCTCTCTTCTCTCTCTCTCTCTCTCTCTTCTCTCTCTCTCTCTCTCTCTCTCTCTCTCTCTCTCTCTCTCTCTCTCTCTCTCTCTCTCTCTCTCTCTCTCTCCTCTCTCTCTCTCTCTCTCTCTCTCTCTTAATATAGGAAAGCAGAAACTTCATGGCCACTCAGAGTGTACATTTTAGGCTTGTCTGTGGATGACAGCTCAACTGTGGTGTTCTCTGTTGTAAGACATAGAGCCAGATAAACTCTGCTACAGACTGCAAGATCACAGTCCTGTCTACATCTAGAGAGAGAGAGAGAGAGAGAGAGAGAGAGAGAGAGAGAGAGAGAGAGAGAGAGAGAGAGAGAGAGAGAGAGAGAGAGACAGAGACAGAGACAGAGACAGAGACAGATTCAGCGACAGATTCAGCGACAGATTCAGAGACAGAGATAGGGAGAGGTGGGCAGACAGGAGGTGTAGTTGGGGTGGTAGGTGGCGGGCAGACAGGAGGTGGAGTGGGGTGGTAGGTGGTGGGCACACACGAGGTGTAGTTGGGGTGGGAGGTGGTGGGCAGACAGGAGGTGTAGTTGGGGTGGTAGGTGGTGGGCAGACAGGAGGTGTAGTTGGGGGTGGTAGGTGGTGGGCAGACAGGAGGTGTAGTTGGGGTGGTAGGTGGTGGGCAGACAGGAGGTGGAGTTGGGGGTGGTAGGTGGTGGGCAGACAGGAGGTGTAGTTGGGATGGTAGGTGGTGGGCAGACAGGAGATGTAGTTGGGGGTGGTAGGTGGTGGGCAGGACAGGAGGTGTTGTTGGGGGTGGTAGGTGGTGGGCAGACAGGAGGTGTAGTTGGGGTGGTAGTTGGTGGGCAGACAGGAGGTGTAGTTGGGGTGGTAGGTGGTGGGCAGACAAGAGGTGTAGTTGGGGTGGTAGGTGGACAGGGAAGGTCAGGAGGTGTAGTTGGGGGTGGAAGGTGGTGGGCAGACAGGAGGTGGAGTTGGGGTGGTAGGTGGTGGGCAGACAGGAGGTGTAGTTGGGGTGGTAGGTGGTGGGCAGACAGGAGGTGTAGTTGGGGTGGTAGGGGTGGGCAGACAGGAGGTGTAGTTGGGGTGGTAGGTGGTGGGCAGACAGGAGGTGTAGTTGGGGTGGTAGGTAGTGGGCAGACAGGAGGTGTAGTTGGGGTGGTAGGTGGTGGGCAGACAGGAGGTGTAGTTGGGGTGGTAGGTGGTGGGCAGACAGGAGGTGTAGTTGGGGTGGTAGGGGGTGGGCAGACAGGAGGTGTAGTTGGGGGTGGTAGGTGGTGGGCAGACAGGAGGTGTAGTTGGGGTGGTAGGGGGTGGGCAGACAGGAGGTGTAGTTGGGGGTGGTAGGTGGTGGGCAGACAGGAGGTGTAGTTGGGGTGGTAGGTAGTGGGCAGACAGGAGGTGTAGTTGGGTGGAGGTGGTGGGCAGACAGGAGGTGTAGTTGGGGTGGTAGGTGGTGGGCAGACAGGAGGTGTAGTTAGGGTGGTAGGGGGTGGGCAGACAGGAGGTGTAGTTGGGGGTGGTAGGTGGTGGGCAGACAGGAGGCGTAGTTGGGGTGGTAGGGGGTGGGCAGACAGGAGGTGTAGTTGGGGTGGACAGGAAGATACATAACATGCAGGAAGCATAATGGTAGCACCAAACACCAAACACATTTCCCTCTCACTCTCTCTGTCTCTCTCTGAGTCTGTACATAGTTAAAGCTTTCCTTAAAACCTCTCTGGGATAGCGTCCCACCTCGCCAACAGTCAGTGAAATTGCAAGGTGCCAAATTCAAAACAACAGAAATCCCATAATTAAAATTCCTCAAACATACAAGTATTTTACACCATTTTAAAGATGAACTTGTTGTAAATCCAGCCACAGTGTCCGATTCCAAATAGGCTTTACGGCGAAAGCACACCAAACGATTATGTTAGGTCAGCACCTAGTCACAGAAACCATAAAGCCATTTTCCAGCCAAGGAGAGCCCTCACAAAAGTCAGAAATAGCGATTAAATTAATCCCTAACCTTTGATCTTCATCTGATGGCACTCACAGGACTTTATGTTACACAATAAATGTGTGTTTTGTTCGATAAAGTTAATCTTTATATCCAAAAATCTCATTTGAAATTGGTGTGTTATGTTCAGAAATGCATTGTCTCAAACAAACATTCGGTGAAAGTGCAGAGAGCCACATCAAATGACAGAAATACTCATCATAAACATTGACAAAAGATACAAGTGTTATGTATGGAATTATAGATCAACTTCTCCTTAATGCAACCGCTGTGTCTGATTTCAAAAATACTTTACGGCGAAAGCACCCCTTGCGATTATGTTAGGTCAGCATCTAGCCACAGAAAAACATACAGCCATTTTCCAAAGAAGGAGAGGTGTCACAAAAGTCAGAAATAGCATTGTAAATATTCACTTACCTTTGATGATCTTCATCATAATGCACTCCCAGGAATCCCAGATCCACAATAAATGTTTGTTTTGTTCGATAAAGTCCATAATTTATGTCCAAATACCTCCTTTTTTGTTCGCGCGTTTAGTTCACAAATCCAAACTCAAGAGGTGCTGGCAAGTCCAGGCGAAAGTTCAGACGAAAATTCAAAAAAGTTATATTACAGTTCGTAGAAACATGCCAAACGATGTATAGAATCAATCTTTAGGATTTTTTTTATCATAAATCTTCAATAATGTTTCAACCGGACAATTCTTTTGTCTTTTGAAAGGAAAGGGAATGCAGCTAACTCTCACGGGCGCGCGTGAGACTGAACTCATGGCATTCTGCCAGACACCTGACTCAAACAGCTCTCATTCTCTCCCCCTTCACAGTAGAAGCCTGACTGTTGACATCTAGTGGAAGCCTTATGAAGTGCAATATGACCCCATAGACACTGTATATTCGATAGGCAATGACTTGAAAAACTACAAACCTCAGATTTCCCACTTCCTGTTTGGATTTCTTCTCAGGTTT
This sequence comes from Oncorhynchus mykiss, assembly GCF_057628025.1. Classification (NCBI taxonomy): domain Eukaryota; kingdom Metazoa; phylum Chordata; class Actinopteri; order Salmoniformes; family Salmonidae; genus Oncorhynchus; species Oncorhynchus mykiss. The sequence goes on from NC_143045.1 coordinate 33,939,237, forward strand.
CTGCCTGCCATATGAGTTCTGTTATACTCACAGACATCATTCAAATAGTTTTAGACACTTCAGAGTGTTTTCTATCCAAAGTTACTAATTATATGCATATTCTAGCTTTTGGGCCTGAGAAGCAGGCAGTTTACTCTGGGCACCTTATTATCCAAGCTACCCAATACTGCCCCCCAGTCCCAAAGAGGTTTGGGTCAGTCACAGTGGACAGGTATTCTGCCACTGTGTACTCTCCGTTCAGGGCCAAATAGCATTCTAGTTTGGTCTGGTGTTTCTTTCCAATGTGTCAAGTAATTATCTTTTTGTTTTCTCATGATTTGGTTGGGTCTAATTGTGCTGCTGTCCTGGGGCTCTGTGGGGTGTGTTTGTGTTTATGAACAGAGCCCCAGGACCAGCTTGCTTAAGGGACTCTTCTTCAGGTTCATCCCTCTGTAGGTGATGGCTTTGTTATGGAAGGTTTGGGAATCGCTTGCTTTTAGGTGGTTGTAGAATTTAACGTTGTACACAGAGGATATTTTTGCAGAATTCTGCATGTAGTCTCAATTTGGTGTTGGTCCCATTTTGTGAATTCTTGGTCTCTCTCTCTCTCTCTCTCTCTCTCTCTCTCTCTCTCTCTCGCACACACACACACACAAACACACATACCCCTTTTCCTCACCCCCACACAACCTGTTGGTGTGGAGGAGTCAGTAGATAATATCCAGGGAATATAACAGAATCAATAGAACACACAGAGAGAACAGGGCAGACAGGCACAGAGGCACAGAGGGACAAACGGAGCTAAGCTGTTTAAACAAAGCACACGCTCTCACACACACACACACACACACACACACACACACACACACACACACGCACACGCACACGCACACACACACACACACCCAGCGCAACATAGCTTTAGTGTGTAAATCGGCTAGAAAGATGTGTCTGCATCAAGTAATTGTCTCAGGCCCCCTCCCAGTTAGGGGGAGTCTCACAGCAGAGTCTCACAACTTAATCGCTGGTTGAAAACTGTTTTCTGCCCCTCCCAAAAGATAGAATTCGTAGATAATTGGCCCTCTTTCTGGGACTCACCCACAAACAGGACCAAGCCTGGCCTGCTGAGGAGTGACGGACTCCATCCTAGCTGGAGGGGTGCTCTCATCTTATCTACCAACATAGACAGGGCTCTAACTCCTTTAGCTCCACAATGAAATAGGGTGCCGGCCAGGGAGCAGGATGTTAGCCAGCCTGCCAGATTAGTGGTCTGCCACTAGCACAGTCAGTGTAGTCAGCTCAGCTATCCCCATTGAGACCGTGGCTGTGCCTCGACCTAGGTTGGGCAAAAGTAAACATGGCGGTGTTCGCCTTAGCAATCTCACTAGAATAAAGATCTCCTCCATTCCTGAAAGAGATTGTGATACCTCACATCTCAAAATAGGGCTACTTAATGTTAGATCCCTTACTTCAAAGGCAGATATAGTCAATGAACTAATCACTGATCATAATCTTGATGTGATTGGCCTGACTGAAACATGGCTTAAGCCTGATGAATTTACTGTGTTAAATGAGGCCTCACCTCCTGGCTACACTAGTGACCATATCCCCCGTGCATCCCGCAAAGGCAGATGTGTTGCTAACGTTACGATAGCAAATTTCAATTTACAAAAATAAAATACGTTTTTGCCTTTTGAGCTTCTATTCATGAAATCTATGCAGCCTACTCAATCACGTTTTATAGCTACTGTTTACAGGCCTCCTGGGCCATATACAGCGTTCCTCACTGAGTTCCCTGAATTTCTATCGGACCTTGTAGTCATAGCAGATAATATTCACATTTTTGGTGATTTTAATATTCACATGGAAAAGTCCACAGACCCACTCCAAAAGGCTTTCGGAGCCATCATCGATTCAGTTGTCCTGAGTCTGCACAACTCTGCCAGGACCTAGGATCAAGGGAGACACTCAAGTGTTTAGTACTATATCTCTTGACACAATGATGAAAATAATCATGGCCTCTAAACCTTCAAGCTGCATACTGGACCCTACTCCAACTAAACTACTGAAAGAGCTGCTTCCTGTGCTTGGCCCTCCTATGGTGAACATAATAAAACGGCTCTCTATCCACCGGATGTGTACCAAACTCAGTAAAAGTGGCACTAATAAAGCCTCTCTTGAAAAAGCCAAACCTTGACCCAGAAAATATGAAAAACTATCGGTCTATATCGAATCTTCCATTCCTCTCAACATTTTTTGAAAAAGCTGTTGCGCAGCAACTCACTGCCTTCCTGAAGACAAACAATGTATACGAAATGCTTCAGTCTGGTTTTAGACCCAATCATAGCACTGAGACTGCACTTGTGAAGGTGGTAAATGACCTTTTAATGGCGTCAGACCGAGGCACTGCATCTGCCCTCGTGCTCCTAGAACTTAGTGCTGCTTTTGATACCATCGATCACCACATTATTTTGGAGAGATTGGAAACCCAAATTGGTCTACACGGACAAGTTCTGGCCTGGTTTAGATCTTATCTGTCGGAAAGATATCAGTTTGTCTCTGTGAATGGTTTGTCCTCTGACAAATCAACTGTAAATTTTGGTGTTCCTCAAGGTTCCGTTTTAGGACCACTATTGTTTTCACTATATATTTGACCTCTAGGGGATGTCATTTGAAAACATAATGTTAACTTTCACTGCTATGCGGATGACACACAGCTGTACATTTCAATGAAACATGGTGAAGCCCCAAAATTGCCCTCGCTCGAAGCCTGTGTTTCAGACAGAAGGAAGTGGATGGCTGCAAACTGTCTACTTTTAAACTCAGACAAAATAGAGATGCTTGTTCTAGGTCCAGTTGTCTCAAATAAAATTATGAAGGACCTCGGCTTTACTTTGGACCCTGATCTCTCTTTTGACGAACATATCAACACTGTTTCAAGGACAGCTTTTTTCCATCTACGTAACATTGCAAAAATCAAAAACTTTCTGTCCATAAATGATGCAGAAAAATGAATCCATGCTTTTGTTACTTCTAGGTTAGACAACTGCAATGCTCTACTTTCCGGCTACCCGGATAAAGCACTAAATAAACTCCAGTTAGTGCTAAATACGGTTGCTAGAATCCTAACTAGAACCAAAAAAATGGATCATAATACTCCAGTGCTAGCCTCCCTACACTGGCTTCCTGTTAAGGCAATGACTGATTTCAAGGTTTTACTGCTAACCTACAAAGCATGGGCTTGCTCCTACCTATCTTTCAGATTTGGTCCTGCCGTACATACGTACACGTACGCTACGGTCACAAGACGCAGGCCTCCTAATTGTCCCTAGAATTTCTAAGCAAACAGCTGGAGGCAGGGCTTTCTCCTATAGAGCTCCAGTTTTATGGAAAGGTCTGCCTACCCATGTGAGAGACACAGACTCGGTCTCAACCTTTAAATCTTTACTGAGACTCATCTCTTCAGTAGGTCATATGATTGAGTGTAGTCTGGCCCAGGAGTGTGAAGGTGAACGGAAAGGCTCTGGAACAACGAACCGCCCTTGCTGTCTCTGCCTGGCCGGTTCCCCTCTCTCCACTGGGATTCTCTGCCTCTAACCCTATTACAGGGGCTGAGTCCACCTGGTCGTGCTGCTGCTCCAGTTTCAACTGTTCTGCCTGCGGCTATGGAACCCTGACCTGTTCACCGGATGTGCTACCTGTCCCAGACCTGCTGTTTTCAACTCTCTAGAGACAGCAGGAGCGGTAGAGATACTCTTAATGATCGGCTATGAAAAGCCAACTGACATTTACTCCTGAGGTGCTGACTTGCTGCACCCTCTACTGCACCCCCTACTGTGATTATTATTATTTGACCATGCTGGTCATTTATGAACATTTGAACATCTTGGCCATGTTCTGTTATAATCTCCACCCGGCACAGCCAGAAGAGGCCTGGCCATCCCTCATAGCCCGGTTCCGCTCTAGGTTTCTTCCTAGGTTTTGGCCTTTCTAGAGAGTTTTTCCTAGCCACCGTGCTTCTACACCTGCATTGCTTACTGTTTGGGGTTTTAGGCTGGGTTTCTGTACAGCACTTTGAGATATCAGCTGGTGTAAGAAGGGCTATATAAATACATTTGATTTGACACACACACACACACACACACACACACACACACACACACACACACACACACACACACACACACACACACACACACACACACACACACACACACACACACACACACACACACACACACACACACACACACACACTAATGCGAACAGACTTAGATATTCTCAAACATGCACAAACCCCAGCAATACCTTGTACACGCTCACGTGCACTCTCCAACTGGGTAGAACTAGAAGCAGCCTTCTGTGGTTCATATGGTAAATATGGTGATAGTAATCACAGAACTAGGAAGTAGACCTGAGTCCCAAATGGCACCCTATTCTGTATATAATGCCCTTTAGCCCCTACTGCACTATATAGGGATTAGGGTGCCATTTGAGACATAGACACAGGGAATTATTCTCACCCTGGTCCTATACAGCCAGAGGAACAGCCCTGAACAGAGACTCACACAGCCAGAGGAACAGCCCTGAACAGAGACTCACACAGCCAGAGGAACAGCCCTGAACAGAGACTCACACAGCCAGAGGAACAGCCCTGAACAGAGACTCACACAGCCAGAGGAACAGCCCTGAACAGAGACTCACACAGCCAGAGGAACAGCCCTGAACAGAGACTCACAATGCCAGAGGAACAGCCCTGAACAGAGACTCACACAGCCAGAGGAACAGCCCTGAACAGAGACTCACACAGCCAGAGGAACAGCCCTGAACAGAGACTCACACAGCCAGAGGAACAGCCCTGAACAGAGACTCACACAGCCAAAGGAACAGCCCTGAACAGAGACTCACACAGCCAGAGGAACAGCCCTGAACAGAGACTCACACAGCCAGAGGAACAGCCCTGAACAGAGACTCACTCATCTGTTGTGGAGAGGGCAAGATAGATGGTGTGTGAGTGTATGATAGATCTTGTGTCCTTCGGCAAGGGTTTCTGGTGACAACAACCATAAAATAAGAGGAACTGAAGACATCCCAATGGGTGGGTGTGTGCATATGTCACGACACAGGAGGTGTGTGAATTTGTGTGTCTTCCTGTTTATCGTCCCCCAGATCAGAAGTGGATATTAGGAATGTATGTATTCATATGATCCACCCGGGAAGAACTAGGGATGGGCTCAATGAGAGATCCTTTTCTCACATGAAACACAACACACTGAGGGAGAGATATAACACAACACACTGAGGGAGAGATATAACACAACACACTGAGGGAGAGATATAACACAACACACTGAGGGAGAGATATAACACAACACACTGAGGGAGAAATATAACACAACACACTGAGGGAGAAATATAACACAACACACTGAGGGAGAGATATAACACAACACACTGAGGGAGAGATATAACACAACACACTGAGGGAGAGATATAACACAACACACTGAGGGGGAGATATAACACAACTCACTGAGGGAGAGATATAACACAAAACACTGAGGGAGAGATATAACACAACACACTGAGGGAGAGATATAACACAACACACTGAGGGAGAGATATCACCATCATGAAACACAACACACTGAGGGAGAGATATCCCCATCATGAAACACAACACACTGAGGGAGAGATATCACCATCATGAAACACAACACACTGAGGGAGAGATATCACCATCATGAAACACAACACACTGAGGGAGAGATATCACCATCATGAAACACAACACACTGAGGGAGAGATATCACCATCATGAAACACAACACACTGAGGGAGAGATATCACCATCATGAAACACAACACACTGAGGGAGAGATATCACCATCATGAAACACAACACACTGAGGGAGAGATATCACCATCATGAAACACAACACACTGAGGGAGAGATATAACCATCATGAAACACAACACACTGAGGGAGAGATATCACCATCATGAAACACAACACACTGAGGGAGAGATATCACCATCATGAAACACAACACACTGAGGGAGAGATATACCACAAAACACTAAGGGAGAGATATAACACAACACACTGAGGGAGAGATATAACACAACACACTGAGGGAGAGATATCACCATCATGAAACACAACACACTGAGGGAGAGATATAACCATCAGTAAACACAACACACTGAGAGATATAACACAACACACTGAGGGAGAGATATCACCATCATGAAACACAACACACTGAGGGAGAGATATCACCATCATGAAACACAACACACTGAGGGAGAGATATCACCATCATGAAACACAACACACTGAGGGAGAGATATAACCATCATGAAACACAACACACTGAGGGAGAGATATAACCATCATGAAACACAACACACTGAGGGAGAGATATCACCATCATGAAACACAACACACTGAGGGAGAGATATCACCATCATGAAACACAACACACTGAGGGAGAGATATCACCATCATGAAACACAACACACTGAGGGAGAGATATCACAATCATGAAACACAACACACTGAGGGAGAGATATCACCATCATGAAACACAACACACTGAGGGAGAGATATAACCATCATGAAACACAACACACTGAGGGAGAGATATCACCATCATGAAACACAACACACTGAGGGAGAGATATCACCATCATGAAACACAACACACTGAGGGAGAGATATAACACAACACACTGAGGGAGAGATATCACCATCATGAAACACAACACACTGAGGGAGAGATATAACACAACACACTGAGGGAGAGATATAACACAACACACTGAGAGATATAACACAACACACTGAGGGAGAGATATCACCATCATGAAACACAACACACTGAGGGAGAGATATCACCATCATGAAACACAACACACTGAGGGAGAGATATAACACAACACACTGAGAGATATAACACAACACACTGAGGGAGAGATATCACCATCATGAAACACAACACACTGAGGGAGAGATATAACACAACACACTGAGGAAGAGATATCACCATCATGAAACACAACACACTGAGGGAGAGATATCACCATCATGAAACACAACACACCGAGGGAGAGATATAACAATCATGAAACACAACACACCGAGGGAGAGATATCCCCATCATGAAACACAACACACTGAGGGAGAGATATCACCATCATGAAACACAACACACTGAGGGAGAGATATCACCATCATGAAACACAACACACTGAGGGAGACATATCACCATCATGAAACACAACACACTGAGGGAGAGATATAACCATCATGAAACACAACACACTGAGGGAGAGATATCACCATCATGAAACACAACACACTGAGGGAGAGATATCACCATCATGAAACACAACACACTGAGGGAGAGATATCACCATCATGAAACACAACACACTGAGGGAGAGATATCACCATCATGAAACACAACACACTGAGGGAGAGATATCACCATCATGAAACACAACACACTGAGGGAGAGATATCACCATCATGAAACACAACACACTGAGGGAGAGATATACCACAACACACTGAGGGAGAGATATCACCATCATGAAACACAACACACTGAGGGAGAGATATAACACAACACACTGAGGGAGAGATATAACACAACACACTGAGAGATATAACACAACACACTGAGGGAGAGATATCACCATCATGAAACACAACACACTGAGGGAGAGATATAACACAACACACTGAGGAAGAGATATCACCATCATGAAACACAACACACTGAGGGAGAGATATCACCATCATGAAACACAACACACAGAGGGAGAGATATAACAATCCTGAAACACAACACACCGAGGGAGAGATATCCCCATCATGAAACACAACACACTGAGGGAGAGATATCACCATCATGAAACACAACACACTGAGGGAGAGATATCACCATCATGAAACACAACACACTGAGGGAGACATATCACCATCATGAAACACAACACACTGAGGGAGAGATATAACCATCATGAAACACAACACACTGAGGGAGAGATATCACCATCATGAAACACAACACACTGAGGGAGAGATATCACCATCATGAAACACAACACACTGAGGGAGAGATATCACCATCATGAAACACAACACACTGAGGGAGAGATATCACCATCATGAAACACAACACACTGAGGGAGAGATATCACAATCATGAAACACAACACAATGAGGGAGAGATATAACACAACACACTGAGGGAGAGATATCACCATCATGAAACACAACACACTGAGGGAGAGATATCACCATCATGAAACACAACACACTGAGGGAGAGATATCACCAGTACCGTAACAGTGTTGTTACCACGACACTAACAGTGTTGTTACCACTACTGTAACAGTGTTGTTACTACTACACTAACAGTGTTGTTACCACTACTGTAACAGTGTTGTTACCACTACAGTAACAGTGTTGTTTCCACTATAATAACAGTGTTGTTACCACTACCGTAACAGTGTTGTTACCACTACCATAACAGTGTTGTTACCACTACCGTAACAGTGTTGTTACCACTACCATAACAGTGTTGTTACCACTACTGTAACAGTGTTGTTACCACTATCATAACAGTGTTGTTACCACTACACTAACAGTGTTGTTACCACTATCGTAACAGTGTTGTTACCACTAACATAACAGTGCTGTTACCACTACTGTAACAGTGTTGTTACCACTATCATAACAGTGTTGTTACCACTACTGTAACAGTGTTGTTACCACTACCGTAACAGTGTTGTTACCACTATCATAACAGTGTTGTTACCACTACCATAACAGTGTTGTTACCACTACTGTAACAGTGTTGTTACCACTATCATAACAGTGTTGTTACCACTATAATAACAGTGTTGTTACCACTATCATAACAGTGTTGTTACCACTACACTAACAGTGTTGTTACCACTATCGTAACAGTGTTGTTACCACTAACATAACAGTGCTGTTACCACTACTGTAACAGTGTTGTTACCACTATCATAACAGTGTTGTTACCACTACTGTAACAGTGTTGTTACCACTACCGTAACAGTGTTGTTACCACTATCATAACAGTGTTGTTACCACTACTGTAACAGTGTTGTTACCACTACCATAACAGTGTTGTTACCACTACCATAACAGTGTTGTTACCACTACCATAACAGTGTTGTTACCACTACCGTAACAGTGTTGTTACCACTACCATAACAGTGTTGTTACCACTACTGTAACAGTGTTGTTACCACTACCATAACAGTGTTGTTACCACTACAGTAACAGTGTTGTTACCACTACCATAACAGTGTTGTTACCACTATAATAACAGTGTTGTTACCACTACTGTAACAGCGTTATCTAAACATTTACTCTATAAAACTTTTTTTTTTACCGTTTTAGAAGTATTTAGTTCCGAGTGAAGCACTTTCAGTGGTTATATATGAATGGGGTTAATGTGATGTACTTTCTGCATGCATACTGAGGGACAAAGATACTTTAATCAAACCACAGTCATGAGTGTTAATCATTTGGTTTTAAGCTCAGAAGCAGCTTGTGTGTGTGTGTGTGTGTGTGTGTGTGTGTGTGTGTGTGTGTGTGTGTGTGTGTGTGTGTGTGTGTGTGTGTGCGTGCGTGCGTGTGTGTGTGTGTGAGAGTGTAATCACTCTGGAATGCAGGGGCTTAACAGCAGGAGGCAGGAGAGCTTATAGTTCCATACTCCAGGGTAACGGTCTTTGCAAACACACTGTACTGAAGTTTACGCGTTACTAACGCCGAGGTCACCCCAGCAGCGACAGGGTAGCATCATCTAGATATGTACTCAGCATCATCTAGATATGTGTATGCAGCATCATCTGGATATGTGTATGCAGCATCATCTGGATATGTGTATGCAGCATCATCTAGATATGTATGCAGCATCATCTAGATATGTGTGCAGCATCATCTGGATATGTGTGCAGCATCATCTAGATATGTGTGCAGCATCATCTAGATATGTGTGCAGCATCATCTGGATATGTGTGCAGCATCATCTGGATATGTGTGCAGCATCATCTGGATATGTGTGCAGCATCATCTGGATATGTGTGCAGCATCATCTGGATATGTGTGCAGCATCATCTGGATATGTGTGCAGCATCATCTGGATATGTGTGCAGCATCATATATATTTTTTAAAATAATTTTCCAAAAAGAAAAAAGGACATGCAGGAAAATAGCAGTCTGAAAACAGTGTAACATCCTTGAATAATGTTTTTCTTCTTTTATTATATAAAGTGGCAGTAAACCTTTTAATGTTGTAACCTTTTTCATTTGCCTGATTCTCTCTCCTCCTCTACTCCTCACCTCCTCTCCTCCTCACCTCCTCTCCTCCTCTCCTCCTCACCTCCTCTCCTCCTCACCTCCTCCTCCACACCTCCTCTCCTCCTCTACTCCTCACCTCCTCTACTCCTCACCTCCTCTCCTCCTCTCCTCCTCACCTCCTCTCCTCCTCACCTCCTCTCCTCCTCACCTCCTCCTCCACACCTCCTCTCCTCCTCACCTCCTCTCCTCCTCCTCCACACCTCCTCTCCTCCTCTCCTCCTCACCTCCTCACCTCCTCTCCTCCTCCTCCACACCTCCGCTCCTCCTCACCTCCTCTCCTCCTCTCCTCTTCACCTCTCCTACTCTCCTCCTCATCCTCTCCTCCTCACCTCCTCTCCTCTCCTCCTACTCCTCTCCTCCTCTCATCCTCACCTCTCCTCGTCTCCTCATCTCCTCCTCACCTCCTCTCCTCCTCACCTCCTCTCCTCCTCTCCTCCACACCTCCGCTCCTCCTCTCCTCCTCACCTCTCCTCCTCTCCTCCTCCTCCTCTCCTCCTCACCCCCTCTCCTGCTCTCCTCCTCCTCCACACCTCCTCTCCTCCTCACCTCCTCTCCTTCTCACCTCCTCTCCTCCTCACCTCCTCTCCTCCTCTCCTCCTCCTCCACACCTCCGCTCCTCCTCTCCTCCTCTCCTCTTCACCTCTCCTCCTCTCCTCCTCTCCTCCTCCTCCTCTCCTCCTCACTTCCTCTCCTCCTCCTCCTCCTCCACACCTCCTCTCCTCCTCACCTCCTCTCCTCCTGCTCCTCACCTCCTCTCCTCATCACCTCCTCTCCTCCTCCTCCTCACCTCCTCTCCTCCTCACCTCCTCACATCCTCACCTCCTCTCCTCCTCACCTCCTCCTCACCTCTCCTCACTTCCTCTCTTCCTCTCCTCCTCACCTCCTCTCCTCCTCACCTCCTCACCTCCTCACCTCCTCCTCCTCACCTCCTCTCCTCACTTCCTCTCCTCCTCACCTCCTCTCCTCCTCACCTCCTCCTCCTTACCTCCTCACTTCCTCTCCTCCTCTCCTCCTCACCTCCTCTCCTCCTCACCTCCTCTCCTCCTCTCCTCCTCACCTCCTCTCCTCCTCCTCCTCACCTCCTCTCCTCACCTCCTCTCCTTCTCACCTCCTCTCCTCCTCACCTCCTCTCCTCCTCTCCTCCTCACCTCTCCTCCTCTCTTCCTCTCCTCCTCACCTCCTCTCCTCCTCTCCTCCTCTCATGTCCATTTCAGTCTCTACTCTCATTCTCTGTTCAATCATTGTTTCTCACCCTTTCTTTCAGTCCTTTACTCTTTTCATTCTGTCTTGTAAAACCTCCTCAGACAAATTGGCAATCAGCGCTGAACAAGAGAAGATGCTTTGATGGGTGTGTGTGTGTGTGCGTGTGCGTGGTTGCCCTCTCCGTGTGTGACGGGGTTAACAACCTCTCTGACCAATCACATTCTTCTGTCAGGGCTCCGTCGCCCAGAGCAACAAGGGTTCTGGCTGGCCAATCGGCATTCAAATGAGTCCCTTCAATGACATCACAAATGTCATGCCTCTGTGAAAGCACACATTCACACTATTACTTTATTTTGTGAGTATTTCTGGATTCAAACACACTGTAGGCTTACATTGATCTGCAACATTACCACTAACTGGACAGAGAGAGAAAGAGACAGAGACGGAGAAGAAGACAGAGACAGATAGAGACAGAGACGGAGAAGAAGACAGAGACAGATAGAGACAGAGACGGAGAAGAAGACAGAGACAGATAGAGACAGAGACGGAGAAGAAGACAGAGACAGATAGAGACAGAGACGGAGAAGAAGACAGAGACAGATAGAGACAGAGACGGAGAAGAAGACAGAGACAGATAGAGACAGAGACGGAGAAGAAGACAGAGACAGATAGAGACACAGACAGATAGAGACACAGACAGATAGAGACACAGACAGATAGAGACACAGACAGATAGAGACACAGACAGATAGAGACACAGACAGACAGACAGACAGACAGACAGACAGACAGACAGACAGACAGACAGACAGACAGACAGACAGACAGACAGACAGACAGACAGACAGACAGACAGACAGACAGACAGACAGACAGACAGACAGACAGACAGACAGACAGACAGACAGACAGACAGACAGACAGACAGACAGACAGACAGACAGACAGACAGACAGACAGACAGACAGACAGACAGACAGACAGACAGACAGACAGACAGACAGACAGACAGACAGACAGACAGACAGACAGACAGACAGACAGACAGACAGACAGACAGACAGACAGACAGACAGACAGACAGACAGACAGACAGACAGACAGACAGACAGACAGACAGACAGACAGACAGACAGACAGACAGACAGACAGACAGACAGACAGACAGACAGACAGACAGACAGACAGACAGACAGACAGACAGACAGACAGACAGACAGACAGACAGACAGACAGACAGACAGACAGACAGACAGACAGACAGACAGAGACACAGACAGACAGACAGAGACACAGACAGACAGACAAAGACACAGACAGACAGACAGAGACACAGACAGACAGACAGAGACACAGACAGACAGACAGACAGACAGACAGACAGACAGACATATGGGGGCAAGTAGAGCGGTGGGAAGATAGGAAAGAGATAAAGCGAGGAGGAGATGAAGGGGAGGGAGGGGCCGATGGAGAGAAGGGGTGACATGTTTAAATAGGTCTTGTCTGGCCAAGTGAGTTAATGATCCGACAGACGCTTTCCTCTATCTGCTAATCAACCAACAGCCCAATAACAGACAAGTGGAGGAAGAGAAAAGAGAGAACAGAAAGAGGACATTAGCACAAGGCTGAGTGCTCTTGTCTCATTAGTGTGTCTCTATGTGCGTGTGTGTGCATGTCTGTTTGGTCAGTGTTGATGGTTGTGAATGAGCTGTGGTGGGGATGCAGGCCTAGTGTCTGTGAGGAGTACAATGCAGATCACTGTCTGTCCAAGAACTCAACTCGTCCGTCCGTCCGTCCGTCTGTCCGTCTGTCTGTCTCTCTCTCTCGGGGCTGGGGACTACAGAGTGGAGAGAGACCCTGACATACACACACAGCAGGGGCCCGAGTGTTTCCAGAGCAGATTTTTGACACAACAGGCCCAGAGGGATGGCTAGACAGACCAGCACACAGACCAGCACTTTTTGCAGAGGAATATACTTCATAAAACACACACGCAACATACAGACACAGCAGGACTGTATCACACGATAATTAGGTGCTGATTCGATATGTTTTGCAAATCTCACAATTCTATATGTATTGTGAGTCGATAATGGATTTGTCCCCCCCCCCCCCATAACTAATGGTGAGTGGACTCCAGTTACTCAACGTCCCCAACAATGTAGTCCTAATGATACAGACCAGAGGTAGAGAACAACATGGACGAAACAGAGGGGAGGAACAGAGGGGAGAAACAGAGGGGAGGAACAGAGGGGAGGAACAGAGGGGAGGAACAGAGGGGAGGAACAGAGGGGAGGAACAGAGGGGAGAAACAGAGGGGAGAAACAGAGGGGAGAAATAGAGGGGAGAAACAGAGGGGAGAAACAGAGGGGAGGAACAGAGGGGAGGAACAGGGAGGGAAAGGACAAAGGGGAAAATGAAATAGAGAGAGAGAGAGAGACAGAGACAGAGACAGAGACAGAGACAGAGAGACAGAGAGACAGAGAGACAGAGAGACAGAGAGACAGAGAGACAGAGAGACAGAGAGAGACAGATTCAGAGAGAGAGACAGAGAGAGAGACAGAGAGAGAGAGAGACAGAGAGAGAGACAGAGAGAGAGACAGAGAGAGAGACAGAGAGAGAGACAGAGAGAGAGACAGAGATAGGGAGAGGTGGGCAGACAGGAGGTGTAGTTGGGGTGGTAGGTGGTGGAGAGAATGGGGAAGGAAGGCAAAAGAGAGAAGGAAGGGAGCAGGGAATTGAGAGAAGGAAAATAGAGGAAGAGAGAGAGAGAAAGAGAGAGACACAGACACAGACACACAGAGAAACAGACACAGAGAAAAACAGAGACACAGACACAGAGAAAGAGAAAGAGAAAGAGAAAGAGAAAGAGAAAGAGAAAGAGAAAGAGAAAGAGAAAGAGAAAGAGAAAGAGAAAGAGAAAGAGAAAGAGAAAGAGAAAGAGAAAGAGAAAGAGAAAGAGAAAGAGAAAGAGAAAGAGAAAGAGAGAGAGAGAGAGAGAGAGAGAGAGAGAGAGAGAGAGAGAGAGAAAGAGAGGAAAGGCGGGATTTGGGACCATTTCCAAAAGTGATTAAGTGGAGGAAACCAGGCAGACTGTAGACCCCTGAGCCCCGCTCAATACATTAACCCTGTACATACTACATACATCAACCCTGTACATACTACATACATTAACCCTGTACATACTACATACATTAACCCTGTACATACTACATACATTAACACTGTACATACTACATACATTAACCCTGTACATACTACATAGATTAACCCTGTACATACTACAGACTACATACATTAACCCTATACATACTACATACATTAACCCTGTACATACTACATACTACATACATTAACCCTGTACATACTACATACTACACACATTAACCCTGTACATACTACATACATTAACCCTGTACATACTACATACATTAACCCTGTACATACTACATACATTAACCCTGTACATACTACATACATTAACCCTGTACATACTACATACATTAACCCTGTACATACTACATACATTAACCCTGTACATACTACATACATTAACACTGTACATACTTAACCCTGTACATACTACATACATTAACCCTGTACATACTACATACATTAACCCTATACATACTACATACATTAACCCTGTACATACTACATACTACATACATTAACCCTGTACATACTACATACTACATACATTAACCCTGAACAAACTACATACATTAACCCTGTACATACTACATACATTAACCCTGTACATACTACATATATTAACCCTGTACATACTACATACTTTAACCCTGTACATACTACATACATTAACCCTGTACATACTACATACTACAAACATTAACCCTGTACATACTACATACATTAACCCTGTACATACTACATACATTAACCCTATACATACTACATACATTAACCCTGTACATACTACATACATTAACCATGTACATACTACATACCTTAACCCTGTACATACTACATACATTAACCCTGTATATACTACATACTACATACATTAACCCCGTACATACTACATACATTAACCCTGTACATACTACATACATTAACCCTGTACATACTACATACATTAACCCTGTACATACTTAACCCTGTACATACTACATACATTAACCCTATACATACTACATACATTAACCCTGTACATACTACATACATTAACCCTGTACATACTACATACATTAACCATGTACATACTACATACCTTAACCCTGTACATACTACATACATTAACCCTGTACATACTACATACTACATACATTAACCCTGTACATACTACATACTACATACATTAACCCCGTACATACTACATACATTAACCCTGTACATACTACATATATTAACCCTGTACAAACTACATACATTAACCCTGTACATACTACATACATTAACCCTGTACATACTACATACATTAACCCTGTACATACTACATACATTAACCCTGTACATACTACATACATTAACCATGTACATACTACATACCTTAACCCTGTACATACTACATACTACATACATTAACCCTGTACATACTACATACTACATAATTTAACCCTATACATACTACATACATTAACCCTGTATATACTACATACATTAACCCTGTACATACTACATGCATTAACCATGTACATACTACATACATTAACCATGTACATACTACACACATTAACCCTGTACATACTACATACATTAACCCTGTACATACTACATACTACATACATTAACCCTGTACATACTACGTACATTAACCCTGTACATACTACATATATTAACCCTGTACATACTACATACATTAACCCTGTACATACTACATACATTAACCCTGTACATACTACATACATTAACCCTGTACATACTACATACTTTAACCCTGTACATACTACATACTACATACATTAACCCTGTACATACTACATACATTAACCCTGTACATACTACATACATTAACCCTGTACATACTACATACATTAACCCTGTACATACTACATACATTAACCCTGTACATACTACATACATTAACCCTGTACATACTACATACATTAACCCTGTACATACTACATACATTAACCCTATACATACTACATACATTAACCCTGTACATACTACATACATTAACCCTGTACATACTACATACATTAACCATGTACATACTACATACCTTAACCCTGTACATACTACATACATTAACCCTGTACATACTACATACTACATACATTAACCCTGTACATACTACATACTACATAATTTAACCCTGTACATACTACATACATTAACCCTGTATATACTACATACATTAACCCTGTACATACTACATACATTAACCATGTACATACTACATACATTAACCCTGTACATACTACATGTATTAACCCTGTACATACTACATACTAAATACATTAACCCTGTACATACTACATACATTAACCCTGTACATACTACATACATTAACCCTGTACATACTACATACGTTAACCATGTACATACTACATACATTAACCATGTACATACTACATACATTAACCCTGTACATACTACATACTACATACATTAACCCTGTACATACTACGTACATTAACCCTGTACATACTACATACTTTAACCCTGTATATACTACATATATTAACCCTGTACAAACTACATACATTAACCCTGTACATACTACATACATTAACCCTGTACATACTACATACATTAACCCTGTACATACTACATACATTAACCCTGTACATACTACATACATTAACCATGTACATACTACATACATTAACCCTGTACATACTACATACTACATACATTAACCCTGTACATACTACATACATTAACCCTGTACATACTACATACATTAACCTTGTACATACTACATACTACATACATTAACCCTGTACATACTACATACTACATACATTAACCCTGTACATACTACATACTACATACAAAGAACCATGTACATACTACATACATTAACCCTGTACATACTACATACATTAAACCTGTACATACTACATACTACATACATTAACCCTGTACATACTACATACATTAACCCTGTACATACTACATACATTAACCCTGTACATACTACATACATTAACCCTGTACATACTACATACATTAACCCTGTACATACTACATACATTAACCCTGTACGCACTGCGTGTGTGTGTCTTTGTATTCATTATGGATCCCCACAGGTACCCCGAGCGACGAAGGTGCAGGAAGAGCAGGCTCCAGGGCGGTGACACTATTTGTGGTTTGTATCCGCTCCGGGCCTCTCGTCGGGAGTGTCGACTGCTTTGCAGGACGCCGCTGTCTTCGGCTTCCACGGCTCGTGACATGCGACCATCGTTGATTTCCATGCTCCTCTTGCTGTGCTCCTTCAACTCCGCTATCAGATGGGGAAGGAGAGACAGGATATGGCTTCCCTGGCAAACAAACTCCGACTGGCAACACCGGTGTGTGAGTATATGTGTGTGTGGTGGACAGGGCATCCTCAGATGTACAATTTAGCAGCGGTGTAAAGTACTTAAGTGAAAATACTTTAAAGTACTACTTAAGTAGTTTTTGGGGGTACTTTACTTTACTATTTATATTTTTGACAACTTTTACATTTACTCCACTACAATCCTACAGAGAATAATGTACTTTTTACTCCTTACATTTTCCCTGACAACCATAAGTACTCGTTACATTTTGAATGGCTAGCAGGACAAGAACATGGTCCAATTCACGCACTTATCAACAGAACATCCCTGGTCATCTACTGTCTCTGATCTGGAGGACTCACTAAACAGAGAACATCCCTGGTCATCCCTACTGCCTCTGATCTGGAGGACTCACTAAACAGAGAACATCCCTGGTCATCTACTGCCTCTGATCTGGAGGACTCACTAAACAGAGAACATCCCTGGTCATCTACTGCCTCTGATCTGGAGGACTCACTAAACAGAGAACATCCCTGGTCATCTCTACTGCCTCTGATCTGGAGGACTCACTAAACAGAGAACATCCCTGGTCATCTACTGCCTCTGATCTGGAGGACTCACTAAACAGAGAACATCCCTGGTCATCTACTGCCTCTGATCTGGAGGACTCACTAAACAGAGAACATCCCTGGTCATCTACTGCCTCTGATCTGGAGGACTCACTAAACAGAGAACATCCCTGGTCATCCCTACTGCCTCTGATCTGGAGGACTCACTAAACAGAGAACATCCCTGGTCATCCCTACTGCCTCTGATCTGGAGGACTCACTAAACAGAGAACATCCCTGGTCATCTACTGCCTCTGATCTGGAGGACTCACTAAACAGAGAACATCCCTGGTCATCTACTGCCTCTGATCTGGAGGACTCACTAAACAGAGAACATCCCTGTTCATCCCTACTGCCTCTGATCTGGAGGACTCACTAAACAGAGAACATCCCTGGTCATCCCTACTGCCTCTGATCTGGTAGACTCTCTAAACAGAGAACATCCCTGGTCATCCCTACTGCCTCTGATCTGGAGGACTCACTAAACAGAGAACATCCCTGGTCATCTCTACTGCCTCTGATCTGGAGGACTCACTAAACAGACAACATCCCTGGTCATCTACTGCCTCTGATCTGGAGGACTCACTAAACAGAGAACATCCCTGGTCATCTACTGCCTCTGATCTGGAGGACTCACTAAACAGAGAACATCCCTGGTCATCCCTACTGCCTCTGATCTGGAGGACTCACTAAACAGAGAACATCCCTGGTCATCTACTGCCTCTGATCTGGAGGACTCACTAAACAGAGAACATCCCTGGTCATCTACTGCCTCTGATCTGGAGGACTCACTAAACAGAGAACATCCCTGGTCATCTACTGCCTCTGATCTGGAGGACTCACTAAACAGAGAACATCCCTGGTCATCTACTGCCTCTGATCTGGAGGACTCACTAAACAGAGAACATCCCTGGTCATCTACTGCCTCTGATCTGGAGGACTCACTAAACAGAGAACATCCCTGGTCATCTACTGCCTCTGATCTGGAGGACTCACTAAACAGAGAACATCCCTGGTCATCTACTGCCTCTGATCTGGAGGACTCACTAAACACAAATGCTTCATTTGTAAATGATGTCTGAGTGTTGAACTGTGCCCCTGGCAATCTGTAAAATAAAAAAATATATAAAACAACAAAATATTTATACTTTTACTTTTGATACTTAAGTACATTTAAAACCAAAGACTTTTACTCAAGTAGTATTTTACTGGGTCATTTTCTTTTAAGGCATCTTTACTTTTACTTAAATATGACAATTGGGTACTTTTTCCACCATTGCAATTTAGATCTCTCCCTTTCACTTGCCCTGTCCTGCTTCCCTCCCTCCTCTTCTCTCTCCCTCCCTCCTTTCCTATATATTCCATTACTAAAGTCAAACTGGTCCCTGATGAGGAGCAAAGAAAGGGTGAAGAAAACGAGTGCAGCATCAACTACATTATTTAACCACCCAGTTAAACCTAACACTGTGTTTTCAGTCATCTGGCACGGCTAGTCACCTCTCTCTCCCTCTCTCTCAATCTCCGTCTCTCTCCTTCCTTCCCTTTCTTTCTCCTTCTCTCACTTTCTCTCTCTCTGTGTCTCCCTCCCTCCCTCCTGCTTGGCAGTTTGTTCTCCACAGTGGTAAATCAGTGGGAACTACTCTGTGTAACAACTCTCTAAATACAACTCAGAACTACTCTATGTGTGTGTTCGATGTGGTAAAATAATGTTAGCTTCGTTAGCCATATTAATTAGGTTATAAAAGTGGAGTGTGTGTGTGTGTGTGTGTGTGTGTGTGTGTGTGTGTGTGAGTGTGTGTGTGTGTGTGCCTTATTAGATTTGTCAGCAAAGACTGGGATAATGAGAACCAGCAGTGCCTGCTCCCACGGCCCAGCATGCACTAGTGCTCCCGTGGGCTCCTGGGTCACATTCAGGAACAAACGGAAGAGTGTGTTTTCAATAGGAAAGGGAAAATGACCTCAGGTACACCTCCTTTCCAAAGGGTTTTCTGCTGTTTCATACCCACTGAATGAGACCCTGTACACAATAGTTATTTGCTGCCTGCTGTCTCAAACAAGCTGCCATTAAAACAGGATGTTTACAATGTCCTTCTACTAACCAGCTGTTACTGAGGGAGCGATAGAAAGAGAGAAAGAGAAATAGAGAGAGCGAGAAATAGAGAGACAGAGAAAGAACGAGAGAACGAGAGAGAACGAGAGACAGAGACAGAGACAGAGATAAAGACAGTGACAGAAAGAGAGAGACAGAGAGAAAGACAGAGTGACAGAAAGAGAGAGACAGAGAGAAAGACAGTTACAGAGAGAAAGACAGAGTTACAGAAAGAGAGAGACAGAGAGAGACAGAGTGACAGAAAGAGAGAGACACAGTGACAGAAAGAGAGAGACAGAGAGAAAGACAGAGTGACAGAAAGAGAGAGACAGAGAGAAAGACAGAGAGAAAGAGTGACAGAAAGAGAGAGACAGAGAGAAAGACAGAGTGACAGAAAGAGAGAGACAGAGAGAAAGACAGAGTGACAGAAAGAGAGAGACAGAGAGAAAGACAGAGTGACAGAAAGAGAGAGACAGAGAGAAAGAGAGAGAAAGACAGAGTGACAGAAAGAGAGACAGAGAGAAAGACAGAGTGACAGAAAGAGAGAGACAGAGAGAAAGACAGAGTGACAGAAAGAGAGAGACAGAGAGAAAGACAGAGTGACAGAAAGAGAGAGACAGAGAGAAAGACAGAGAGAAAGACAGAGTGACAGAAAGAGAGAGACAGAGAGAAAGACAGAGTGACAGAAAGAGAGACAGAGAGAAAGACAGAGTGACAGAAAGAGAGAGACAGAGAGAAAGAGAGAGAAAGACAGAGTGACAGAAAGAGAGAGACAGAGAGAAAATTCAAATAGTAAGTAATGGAGAGAAATCTACTTTTTCTATCTGCCAGATTGACAATAATAACATCAGCAACTCATCATCATCATCCTAATCCCTATAACTCAATGTTAGTCATTACACTAGGATCAGTAGGATCAAAACACTGATACCTTTTGTTATTTTATTCAGAGACAGAAATGGGATCTGGATGGTAAAAATGAATGGTTCCCCCCTGATGGTAACCTAATGCTAATCCCTGTGGGTTCCTCACCCAGACATGGTTCTAAGGCGGTTCCTCACCCAGACATGGTTCTAAGGCGGTTCCTCACCCAGTTTTCTATTGTAATATTTTGTCAGCTGGGATTCTGTGTACACAGATTCAGGGGAGACACACAGAGATGGTTACAAACATACAAACACAGAGGCACGTACACACACACACACAACACCCCCCCAGTACCTCAGTTGGTCTGTGGAAGACATCCAGAGGAATAGTGGTTTTCAGAATGACAGGAACAATGGAACACTGAAGGCAGGGTGAGAGGGAGAGTAAAATTGAATGAGTGATATGTTTTCCCAGTGAGACTCACTCACTCACTCACCTCACTCACTCACTCACCTCACTCACCTCACTCACCTCACTCACCTCACTCACCTCACTCACCTCACTCACCTCACTCACCTCACTCACCTCACCTCACTCACTCACCTCACTCACTCAATCACTCAGTCCCTCACCTCACTGACTGACTGACTGAAGGGCCCCCCTCTGACGCTCTCACAAAACAAATTGACAACCTATGAACTAAAGAAGTTTATGAATGTTGTAATATGATTGTCAGTTGGCATTTTTAGAGGAAGAGAGTAACTGGTTGAGCTCACGGGGGGCAGAGTGGAGGGGGGGGGGGGGGGGTTAAGGTCATTGTCCAATCAGAGGATAGGAGGCCAAACCCTTCCTCTCAGACATATACAAAAACACACATTATGAATGGTTCTCTGTGTTCGTGGGAAATGATGTGTTTATCTAAACCAAACAACAACATCCAGTTACCTCGATGAGGCTGAACGCAGCTTGCTACCTGCTACGCAACGACTTAAACCAAAGTCTGTCTGGGACGCTAGAGTCAGACACACACATGCACACACACACACGCATTACAGTGGAATGTGAGACGTTTCCCAGTGTGTGTTGGGAGTGAGTTGGACAGCACAGTCCTTATTCTCCTAATCTATTTAACACCAACTCTCCTGTGCCTGGTGCTGCCTGCCCCTGCACACACACACCCACACACCCACACCCACACACACACACAGTTTATCACTAAAGGCCAAAGCTGGGTGAAAATACAGTTAAATGCTCCGCCAAGCCTGAGAGAAGGTTATTCCGCACAAAAACACACACACACGCACACACACACACACACACACACACACACACACACACACACACACACACACAGTTTACAGTCAAACTGTCCATGATGAAGCTTGTGTTCATATAACAGGAGGTTAACCTCAGACCTCACATTTATTAATTCTGGTAAGGTCAGCAATGTGATTACCATACACACACATCCACCCCCCCCCCCCCCACACACACACACACACACAAACAAACACACACACACAGAGACAGACACACACACAGACAGAGAGGCATGTGTTGCAGGTGAGTGGGGGGAAATTGACTAATTTGTCTGTGTATCCTGATCATGCTGATATGGAGCTGCTGTAATGAGGACCACATTTAGACTGGAGACATACTACTGCCATATGTCACTGACAGAGAGACAGAGGGAGGGAGGGAGGGAGGGAGGGAGGTGGAGGGAGGGAGGGAGGGAGGGAGGGAGGGAGGGAGGGAGGGAGGGAGACATACTACTGTCATATGTCACTGACAGAGAGACAGAGGGAGGGAGGGAGACAGAGGGAGGGAGGGAGGGAGGGAGGGAGACAGAGGGAGGGAGGGAGGGAGGGAGGGAGACAGAGGGAGACAGAGTGAGAGAAAGAGAGAGAGGCAAGATACAGGGAGGAGTGGATTGGGAGAAGAAAGCATGGCCTGGGTTTCCTCTGCACCTCCCCTGCATCCTTCCATTCCTCACTCATTCCTCACTCCCTCTCCTACGACCTCTTCTCCTTCCTCTCCCCCTAACCTACCCCTCTCATTCCCCTCTCATCTCCCTCTCCTACGACCTAATCTCCTTCCTCTCCCCCTAACCTACCCATCTCCTTCCCCTCTCATCTCCCTCTCCTACGACCTCTTCTCCTTCCTCTCCCCTAACCTACCCATCTCCTTCCCCTCTCATCTCCCTCTCCTACCACCTCTTCTCCTTCCTCTCCCCCTAACCTACCCCTCTCCTTCCCCTCGCATCTCCCTCTCCTACGACCTAATCTCCTTCCTCTCCCCCTAACCTACCCATCTCCTTCCCCTCTCATCTCCCTCTCCTACGACCTCTTCTCCTTCCTCTCCCCTAACCTACCCATCTCCTTCCCCTCTCATCTCCCTCTCCTACCACCTCTTCTCCTTCCTCTCCCCCTAACCTACCCCTCTCCTTCCCCTCGCATCTCCCTCTCCTACGACCTCTTCTCCTTCCTCTCCCCCTAACCTACCCCTCTCCTTCCCCTCTCATCTCCCTCTCCTACGACCTCTTCTCCTTCCTCTCCCCTAACCTACCCATCTCCTTCCCCTCTCATCTCCCTCTCCTACCACCTCTTCTCCTTCCTCTCCCTCTAACCTACCAATCTCCTTCCCCTCTCCTTCCCCTTTCATACTCCTATCCTTCCCTTTTCATACCCCTCTCCTTCCCCTCTCTTTTCTCCCTACCCACCATCCTATAAACTCAGCCTTCAATCTATGAAAATAATAGTTTGACATTCAGGTGAAGATTCTTGTTGTTTTTACGAGTATTGTTGGTTCCTTTTCACTGTTGTCAAGCCTGTAGCATGGTAGGATACTGTGGATGGGAAGGGTCTGTAGCATGGTACAATACTGTGGATGGGAAGGGTCTGAAGCATGGTAGGATACTGTGGATGGGAAGGGTCTGTAGCATGGTACAATACTGTGGATGGGAAGGGTCTGAAGCATGGTAGGATACTGTGGATGGAAAGGGTCTGTAGCATGGTACAATACTGTGGATGGGAAGGGTTGTAGCATGGTAGGATACTGTGGGTGGGAAGGGCCTGTAGCATGGTAGGATACTGTGGATGGGAATAGTCTGAAGCATGGTAGGATACTGTGGATGGGAATGGTCTGAAGCATGGTAGGATACTGTGGATGGGAAGGGTCTGTAGCATGGTAGGATACTGTGGGTGGGAAGGGCCTGTAGCATGGTACAATACTATGGGTGGGAAGGGTCTGTAACATGGTAGGATACTGTGGGTGGGAAGGGTCTGTAATATGGTAGGATACTGTGGATGGGAAGGGTCTGTAACATGGTAGATTACTGTGGTTGGTATTTGGCGTTTTGGTATTTCATTAGGATCCCCATTAGCTGTTCCAAAAGCAGCAGCTACTCTTCCTGGTGTTCAACACAAAACATGAACCATGACATAATACAGAACATTAATAGACAAGAACAGCTCAAGGACAGAATTACATTTAAAAACATGAAAGGCACACGTAGCCAACATATCACACAAACTATCTAGGTCAGGGCTGCCCAACACTCTTCCTGGATATCTACTGTCTTGTGGGTTTTCAGTCCAGCCCTAATTTAATACACCTGATCATACACCTGATCATACTAATTAGCTGCTCAACAAGCCCTTAACTAGCTGAATCAGATATGCTAAATTAGGGTTGGACTGAACCTACAGGACAGTAGATCTCCAGGAAGAGGGTTGGACTGAAAACCTACAGGACAGTAGATCTCCAGGAAGAGGGTTGGACTGATAACCTACAGGACAGTAGATCTCCAGGAAGAGGGTTGGACTGAAAACCTACAGGACTGTAGATCTCCAGGAAGAGGGTTGGACTGAAACCCAACAGGACGGTAGATCTCCAGGAAGAGGGTTAGGCTGAAACCCTACAGGACGGTAGATCTCCAGGAAGAGGGTTGGACTGAAACCCTACAGGACGGTAGATCTCCAGGAAGAGGGTTGGGCTGAAACCCTACAGGACGGTAGATCTCCAGGAAGAGGGTTGGGCTGAAACCCTACAGGACGGTAGATCTCCAGGAAGAGGGTTGGGCTGAAACCCTACAGGACGGTAGATCTCCAGGAAGAGGGTTGGGCTGAAACCCTACAGGACGGTAGATCTCCAGGAAGAGGGTTGGGCTGAAACCCTACAGGACGGTAGATCTATCAGGAAGAGGGTTGGGCTGAAACCCTACAGGACAGTAGATCTCTAGGAAGAGGGTTGGGCTGAAACCCTACAGGATGGTAGATCTATCAGGAAGAGGGTTGGGCTGAAACCCTACAGGACGGTAGATCTCCAGGAAGAGGGTTGGGCTGAAACCCTACAGGACGGTAGATCTCCAGGAAGAGGGTTGGACTGAAACCCTACAGGACAGTAGATCTCCAGGAAGAGGGTTGGACTGATAACCTACAGGACAGTAGATCTCCAGGAAGAGGGTTGGACTGAAAACCTACAGGACTGTAGATCTCCAGGAAGAGGGTTGGACTGAAAACCTACAGGAAAGTAGATCTCCAGGAAGAGGGTTGGACTGAAACCCTACAGGACAGTAGATCTCCAGGAAGATGGTTGGACTGATAACCTACAGGACAGTAGATCTCCAGGAAGAGGGTTGGACTGAAAACCTACAGGACTGTAGATCTCCAGGAAGAGGGTTGGACTGAAACCCAACAGGACGGTAGATCTCCAGGAAGAGGGTTGGGCTGAAACCCTACAGGACGGTAGATCTATCAGGAAGAGGGTTAGGCTGAAACCCTACAGGACGGTAGATCTCCAGGAAGAGGGTTGGGCTGAAACCCTACAGGACAGTAGATCTCTAGGAAGAGGGTTGGGCTGAAACCCTACAGGATGGTAGATCTATCAGGAAGAGGGTTGGGCTGAAACCCTACAGGACGGTAGATCTCCAGGAAGAGGGTTGGGCTGAAACCCTACAGGACGGTAGATCTCCAGGAAGAGGGTTGGGTAACCCTGGGTCAAATAGGGGAGAGGCGTTGTTGCTTTTATCTGTCTTTTGAAACCAGGTTTGCTGTTTATTTGAGCAATATGAGATGGATGGAAGTTCCATGCAATAATGGCTCTATAGAATACTGTACGCTTTCTTGAATTTGTTCTGGATTTGGGAACTGTGTAAAGACCCCTGGTGGCATGTCTGGTGAGGTAAGTGTGTGTGTCAGAGCTGTGTGTAAGTTGACTATGCAAACAATTTGGGATTTTTAACACATTAATGTTTCTCATAAAAATAACAAGTGATGCAGTCAGTCTCCCCTCAACTCTGAGCCAAGAGAGAGACTGGCATGTATAGTATTTACATCAGCCCTCTGATTACAATGAAGGACAAGACGTGTCGATCTGTTCTGGGACAACTGCAGCTTAACTAGGTCTTTCCTTGCAGCACTGGACCACACGACTGGACAATAATCAAGATAAGATAAAACGAGAGTGTGCAGAACTTAGGAAGGTTTTAGAATACTCCTAACTGGTTATATTTTGACAGTGAAAACAAGTAATAACAATACTACTGTCAAAACAGACCCCATCACTTCAGGCACTCAGCGCTGCACTTAATTCAACACCTGTTTGGAACAGAGCTACTATAGCATTGCCTATGTGCTATTACCCATAGTCCTTGGCTTTAAATGACCTGCCCCCTCATTGACATTGTACAGAGGTTGTGATATGAAGGGTGAAATAGTGAGAGGGAGCATTTAGTTATAAACACTGGTAGGGTTACGTTTAGAGATATGTGTGTAGGGTTAGAGTTCACCACATCAGTCACCGGCTTCATTAACAAGTACATCGACGACGTCGTCCCCACAGTGATCGTACGTCCCAACCAGACGCTATGGATTACAGGCAGCATCCACACCGAGCTAAAGGCTGGAGAGGCCCCTTTCAAGGAGCGGGGCCCTCATCTGGACGCTTAGAAGAATCCTGCTACGACCTCCTGCGAGCCATCAAACAGGCAAAGTGTCAATACAGGAATACAAATGAATCCTACTTCACTGCCTCTGATGCTCGTTGGATGTGGCAGGACCTGCAAACTATCAAGGATTACAAAGGGAAACCCAGTCGCGAGCTGCCCAGGGACGTGAGCCTACCAGTGCGTTTCAAGTTCCTCCGTGTCCACATCACTAAGGAGCTATCATGATCCACACACACCAACACAGTCTTGAAGAGGGCACGACAACACCTCATTCCCCTCAGGAGGCTGAAACGATTTGGCACGGGCCCTCAGATCCTCAAAATGTTCTACAGCTGCACCACTGAGAGCATCTTGACTGGCTGCTGCATCACCGCCTGGTATGGAAACTGCTTGGCATCCAACTGCACGGCGCTACAGAGGGTAATGCGCACGGTCCAGTACATCACTGGGGCTGAGCTCCCTGTCATCCAGGACCTCTATACCAGGTGGTGTCAGAGGAAGGCCAAGTCATAGACTGTGCTCTCTGCTACAGCATGGCAGGCGGCACCGATGCACCAAGTCTTGAACCAACAAGACCCTGAACAGCTTCTACACCCAAGTCATAGACTGTGCTCTCTGCTACCGCATGGCAGGTGGCACCGATGCACCAAGTCTTGAACCAACAAGACCCTGAACAGCTTCTACACCCAAGCCATAAGACTGATAAATACTTGTTTAAATTGTTAAGCAAATAGGTACCCGAACTCTATGCCTTTAAAACAAATTCCTCACATATGTTGTTGCTACTGTTTATTATCTGTCCTGTTACCTAGTCACTTTATTCCCAGTTATATATACATATCTACCTCAATGACCTCGTACCCCTGCACATGGACTCGGTACTGGTACTCTGTGTATATTACCAAGTTATCCTTACTCATTGTGTATTTATTATGACTTTTATTTTTACAGGTTTTTACTTTTCTTTTATTTCTCTAGTTATTTTTTCTGTATTTTATTTCTCTAGTTTATTTCTCTAGTTTATTTCCCTCTGCATTGTTGGGTTATGGCTGCAGGATGCAACAGTGTGTCTCTGCATTCTCCGAATCCATCACTCTCTGTGGAACCAGAGGAATGTTTGGGAATGTTCCCACCCTCCCAGTTCTCCCAAGGCTCCTCCCACCAGCCTCCTCTGGGTCCTACCCTCCCAGTTCACCCAGGAATAACAATCCACAGCCCCTCATGTTGGGTGAGGGAACATGTTCCCTGCTCCCTCCACCATGGGTCAACTGAAGGTAGTGAAAGTGGGTGAGGAGAGGAATAGGGAGTTGTGTGTGTGTGTGGAGTTGTGTGTGTGTGTGTGTGTGTGTGTGTGTGTGGGTGGGTGTTCCACAGAGAGTGATGGATGAGGATCAAGACAAAGCAAAGACACACTATTGCATCCTGCAGCCATAACCCAATTGACCTATCAAACCACATCACATCACAACAGGTGTAGACAAACAACAGGTGTAGACTAACAACAGGTGTAGACTAACAACAGGTGTAGACTAAAAACAGGTGTAGACTAAAAACAGGTGTAGACTAACAACAGGTGTAGATTAACAACAGGTGTAGACTAACAACAGGTGTAGACTAACAACAGGTGTAGACTAACAACAGGTGTAGACTAACAACAGGTGTAGACTAACAACAGGTGTAGACTAACAACAGGTGTAGACTAACAACAGGTGTAGACTAACAACAGGTGTAGAATAACAGTGAAATGTTTACTTATGGGCCATTCCAAACAATCGCCATGACAGAATTCTGGGAGTGGAGAGAGATTGATAAGACTGAGGAACTGGGGAGTGTCCATGAGTGAGAGAGACATAATATTACACACAAATGTTTCTATTCCTGTTCATTTTTTAATGTTTATTTAACTTTTGTTTATTATCTATTTCACTTGCTTTGGCAATGTTAACATATGTTTTCTGTGCCAATAAAGCCTCTTGAATTGAATTGAGAGCGAGCGAGCAAGAGAGAGACAGACAAGAGAGAGAGAGAGAGACAGTCCATCATAAAAGAGAACACTGTGAAATGAACAGAGCACACTCCTTCTTCATCTCCCTCTTCTCCATTCATCCTTCTCCATCTGTCAGAACCCACTAGAATCACTAGGAGAGACTGGTAGGGAGGTTGGGGTGAGGAGGGGAAGAGGGGAAGAGGTGAGGTTGGCCTGAGGAGGAGTATTACGGTATTTGGCAAGGTTGGGGTGACTGAGGGTTGTGCAAGGATGAGGAGGGGATGAGGATGAGGAGGGGATGAGGATGAGGTGGGGATGAGGATGAGGTGGGGATGAGGATGAGGAGGGGATGAGGATGAGGAGGGGATGAGGATGAGGTGGGGATGAGGATGAGGATGAGGAGGGGATGAGGATGAGGAGGGGATGAGGATGAGGTGGCTGTATGTTGTATTATCACTAGTCAGCCAGTTGACTAGTGATAAGGAGCCTTCAGTCTGCCACAGTCATGATGTATGAAGCTGTACAATGACAACTCATTCATTGAGAGGGGAGAGAACATGAGAGGGGGCAGGAAAGGAGGAGGAGGAGATATGGAGAGAACATGAGAGGGGACAGGAAAGGAGGAGGAGGAGAGATGGAGAGAACATGAGAGGGGACAGGAAAGGAGGAGGAGGAGAGATGGACAGAACATGAGAGGGGACAGGAAAGGAGGAGGAGGAGAGATGGAGAGAACATGAGAGGGGACAGGAAAGGAGGAGGAGGAGAGATGGAGAGAACATGAGAGGGGACAGGAAAGGAGGAGGAGGAGAGATGGAGAGAACATGAGAGGGGACAGGAAAGGAGGAGGAGGAGAGATGGACAGAACATGAGAGGGGACAGGAAAGGAGGAGGAAGAGAGATGGAGAGAACATGAGAGGGGGCAGGAAAGGAGGAGGAGGAGATATGGACAGAACATGAGAGGGGACAGGAAAGGAGGAGGAAGAGAGATGGAGAGAACATGAGAGGGGGCAGGAAAGGAGGAGGAGGAGATATGGACAGAACATGAGAGGGGGCAGGAAAGGAGGAGGAGGAGAGATGGACAGAACGTGAGAGGGGGCAGGAAAGGAGGAGGAGGAGAGATGGACAGAACATGAGAGGGGGCAGAGAGAAATAGTATATATAGACTATCTCCCAGGCTGTGTTACTTTCACTGGTTGGGCCTGAGAAGAGACAAAGTGAGAGGGGAAGGAGAGAGGAGAAAATAGAATGAGAGAGGGAGCGAAGTGAGAGAAGGTGAGGGGGTGGGGTGAAGGTTATTGGGGCGATTTGGAGGGAGGAGGGGATGGTGAGGTCATTAAACAGCACTAATGACCCGTTGATTGACGAGGGGCCCAACTCTGACCTCTAATTACAGCAGAGCCTGAGAACCAGCCTGAGGACTGTGTGTGTGTGTGTGTGTGTGTGTGTGTGTGTGTGTGTGTGTGTGTGTGTGTGTGTGTGCGTGCGTGCGTGCGTGTTTCCAACTAGCTCTCACAGTCTCACGTCAGATTTGGATGTTCATCCATGTTTCTCAAACATCACATTTTGAAATCTTAAGGTTGACTCGGAACGTAAAATGAAGGATTAAGGTTTGGGATAGGCTACTTGAAGGTAACAGAGCTCACTGTTGCCCCTAGTGGCCGGTTTCCACATCATCTCCCGACGTCCTCAGACATGGATGGACGTGGAATACTGACTTATATCACGGGTGACCTGGCTGGGACTGACTTATATTACGGGTGACCTGCCTGGGACTGACTTGTATCACGGGTGACCTGCCTGAAACTGACATGTATCACGGGTGACCTGCCTGAAACTGACTTGTATCACCGGTGACCTGCCTGGGACTGACTTATATTAAGGGTGACCAGGCTGGGACTGACTTATATCATGGGTGACCTGGCTGGGACTGACTTATATCACGGGTGACCTGGCTGGGATTGACTTGTAATTAAGGGTGACCTGGCTGGGACTGACTTGTATTACGGGTGACCTGGCTGGGACTGACTTGTATCACGGGAGACCTGGCTGGGACTGACTTATATCACGGGTGACCTGGCTGGGACTGACTTATATCACGGGTGACCTGCCTGGGACGGACTTATTTCACGGGTGACCTGGCTGGGACTGACTTATATCACGGGTGACCTGGCTGGGACTGACTTATATCACGGGTGACCTGGCTGGGACTGACTTGTAATTAAGGGTGACCTGGCTGGGACTGACTTGTAATTAAGGGTGACCTGGCTGGGACTGACTTGTATTACGGGTGACCTGGCTGGGACTGACTTATATCACGGGTGACCTGGCTGGGACTGACTTGTAATTAAGGGTGACCTGGCTGGGACTGACTTGTATTACGGGTGACCTGGCTGGGACTGACTTGTATCACGGGTGACCTGGCTGGGACTGACTTATAACACGGGTGACCTGCTGGGGAAATGACACATCTAGACCAATGTTCCCTCTAATGTTTTGGGGCACTGAGCAAATTTTAAGTATTGGGAGCGGAAACTTGAACATTGCGAGAATTTTTTGCAACTTCCGGCGTGCGTTTCCAGTGAACACTGAGGCTGTACTTTTACAGTTTTAGACAGTAGCCAACAGGCTGTACCTTTACAGTTTTAGAAGGTAGCCAACAGGCTGTACCTTTACAGTTTTAGACAGTAGCCAACAGGCTGTACCTTTACAGTTTTAGAAAGTAGCCAACAGGCTCTACCTTTACAGTTTTAGACAGTAGCCAACAGGCTCTACCTTAACATTTTTAGACAGTAGCCAACAGGCTGTACCTTTACAGTTTTAGACAGTAGCCAACAGGCTCTACCTTTACAGTTTTAGACAGTAGCCAACAGGCTGTACCTTTACAGTTTTAGACAGTAGCCAACAGGCTCTACCGTTACAGTTTTAGACAGTAGCCAACAGGCTGTACCTTTACAGTTTTAGAAAGTAGCCAACAGGCTGTACCTTTACAGTTTTAGACAGTAGTCAACAGGCTGTACCTTTACAGTTTTAGACAGTAGCCAACAGGCTCTACCTTTACAGTTTTAGACAGTAGCCAACAGGCTGTACCTTTACAGTTTTAGACAGTAGCCAACAGGCTGTACCTTTACAGTTTTAGAAAGTAGCCAACAGGCTCTACCTTTACATTTTTAGACAGTAGCCAACAGGCTGTACCTTTACAGTTTTAGACAGTAGCCAACAGATAAAAGACAGCACTGTGCAGCCGTCATCATCGACCTGGCCAAGGCTTTTGCCTCTGTCAATCACCGTATCCTTATCGGCAGACTCAACAACCTTGGTTTCTCAAATGACTGCCTCGCCTGGTTCACCAACTACTTCTCAGACAGAGTTCAGTGTGTCAAATCGGAGGGCCTGTTGACCGGACCTCTGGCAGTCTCTATGGGGGTGCCACAGGGTTCAATTCTCAGGCCAACTCTCTTCTCTGTATATATCAACAATGTCACTCTTGCTGCGGGTGATTCCCTGATCCACCTCTACGCAGACGACACCATTCTGTATACTTCTGGCCCTTCTTTGGACACGGTGTTAACTACCCTCCAGACGAGCTTCAATGCCATACAACACTCCTTCCGTGGCCTCCAACTGCTCTTAAACACTAGTAAAACCAAATGCATGCTTTTCAACCGTTCGCTGCCCGCACCCGCCTGCCCGACTAGCATCACCACCCTGGACGGTTCCGACTTAGACTATATGGACAACTACAAATAACTAGGTGTCTGGCTAGACTGTAAACTCTCCTTCCAGACTCATATTAAACATCTCCAATCCAAAATTAAATCTAGAATTGGCTTCCTATTTCGCAACAAAGACTCTTTCACTCACGTCGCCAAACATACCCTCGTAAAATTGACTATCCTACCGATCCTCGACTTCGGTGATGTCATTTATATATAAATAGGAAAGTACAGATAACCTAAGAAACTACTTAAGTAGTACTTAACTTCTCAGGGCTAGGCCCATTTTTTCTCAATTACCGCCTGAATGACGTGCCCAAAGTAAACTGCCTGTAGCTCAGGCCCTGAAGCTAGGAGATGCATTTAATTGGTACCATTGGAAAGAAAACACGTTTGAAGCTTGTAGAAATGTTAAAATAATATAGGAGAATATAACACAATATATATGGTTAGAGAACCTCCAAAGAAAAAACAACCAGAAACCTGTGGAAAAATATTTTGTGGGGCGCCATCCTCAATCAATCGCATGGCATGTTTTCGCAGTAATGGCTACTGTAAATCGGACAGTGCAGTTAGATTAACAAGAATGTTAGCTTTCAGCCGATATAAGACAATTATGTATCTACATTTTTAAAAATCCATAATATTTATTAGAATTTCTTTAAATTACTTGCCCTCCAGTTGCACCGGAAGTTGTCCGGCTAGCGGGGCACCAATCCTTACTTTACACCACTGCATATCTGTTTCTTTTTCATTCTCTCTCTCTCTCCTTTTATCACTTTTTCACTCTCTTTCTCACTTGTTCTCTCTCTTTCTAACCTGTTCTCTACATTTCTCTCTCTAACACACACACACAAGCTCTGCATGATAAGTTTGTCAAGAAAATACATTTCCTTAAGGCTGGATAACATGCAATAAAACAAGATTCACTTTTCCATATACCGTTTATACAAATACAAACCATCTCGTATTATATTGTTTATGAGAGAGAAAGGAAAGAGCCTTCCCAGCAAGGTGAGCCGCTCAAATCAACTAACCCTCATTACCGAACATCTACCTAACTCAGTGGAACACAACATTACCTCTCCTACACTAGAACAACAACTGGTGTGTGTGTGTGTGTGTGTGTGTGTGTGTGTGTGTGTAATTGATAGGAGAGTTTGGCGCTGGCAGCAGTATATGAAGTCATTGCTTCATTTCTCCACCGTTTCACTCTCACGCTAGATCAGGTTATCACAGACCACTGACACACACACACACACACACACACACACACACACACACACACACACACACACACACACACACACACATACTGGTGTAAAGTAATTAAGTAAAAAATACTTTAAAGTACTACTTTAGTCGTTTTTTGGGGTGTCTGTACTTAACTAATTTATATTTTTGACAACTTTTACATTACTACATTCCTAAAGAAATGTATGTGCTAAATCAAACCAGACGGCATGATTTTCTTTCCTTTATTTGTTATGGAGCACAGGGCCAGGGGCAGGGCCAGGGGCAGGGGCAGGGCCAGGGCCAGGGGCAGGGCCAGGGGCAGGGGCAGGGCCAGGGGCAGGGGCAGGGCCAGGGCCAGGGGCACACTCCAACACTCAGACATTTACAAACCAAGCATGTGTGTTTAGTGAATTCGCCAGATCAGGTAGTAGGGATGACCAGGGATGTTCTCTTGATAAGTGTGTGAATTAGACACTTTTCCGATCCTGCTAGGCATTCAAAAATGTAACAAGTACTTTTGGGGTGTCAGAGAAAATGTATAAAACACATTATTTTCATTTTTTTCGTTAGGAATGCAATGAAATAAAAGCAAAAGTTGTCAAATATAAGAATAGTAAAGTAAAGTACAGATACCAAATAAACGACTTAAGTAGTACCTTAAAGTATTTTCACTTAAGTACTTTACACCACTGGCCATAATTCTTCAAGTAAAGCATATACAGTTGAAGTCGAAAGTTTACATAAACTTAGGTTGGAGTCATTAAAACTCATTTTTCAACCACTCCACAAATTTGTTGTTAACAAACTATAGTTTTGGCAAGTCGGTTTGGACATCTACTTTGTGCATAACACAAGTAATTTTTCCAACAATTGTTTACAGACACATTATTTCACTTATAATTCACTGTATCACACTTTCAGTCGGTCAGAAGTTTACATACACTAAGTTGACTGTGCCTTTAAACAGCTTGGAAAATTCCAGAAAATGATGTCATGGCTTTAGAAGCTTCTGATAGGCTAATGGACATAATTTGAGTCAATTGGAGGTGTACCTGTGGATGTATTTCAAGGCCCACCTTCAAACTCAGTGCCTCTTTGCTTGACATCATGGGAAAATCAAAAGAAATCAGCCAAGTCCTCAGAAAAAAATTGGAGACCTCCACAAGTCTGGTTCATCCTCGGGAGCAATTTCCAAACGCCTTCATCTGTACAAACAATAGTACACAAGTATAAACACCATGGGACCACACAGCCGTCATACCGCTCAGGAATGATCAGATTAATATTGCCATTGAGAAAATTCAAAACATTACGAGACATGATCTTTTTCAAGGTCAGTCTCGCAAAAAGACGCATTCTTGCGTTCTCACTACCCGCTATTCTAAGTGCTCTGAACAAATTAAGGGAATTGTTCACAAACATTGGCACATCCTAAAATGCGATGATCGTCTCGGTAATGTGTTTTCAGACCTTCCCTTGGTCGTATTCTCGCGGGGCAGAAATCTCAGAGACCAGTTGGTAAACTCTGATTTACCACCCCAAGATATTCCTGAACAACGTCTATTTGCACCCTACTGGATGGAATTTACAAGTGTAATGGCTGTGCTCAACGCAATGGCACTTATACATGTAGATCCTTCAAACACCCCCAAACAGGGAACCAGATCCCAATCAAAGGTGTTATCACGTGCTCCACTAAGGCAGTTATTTATTTCCTTAACTTACCTCATTTGCACTCACTGTATATAGACTTTTTGTTTTCTTTTGTTCTACTGTATTATTGATTGTACGTTTGTTTATTCCATGTGTAACTCTGTGTTGTTGTTTGTGTCAAACTGCTTTGCTTTATCTTGGCCAGGTCGCAGTTGCAAATGTGAACTTGTTCTCAACTAGCCTACCTGGTTAAATAAAGGTGAAATAAAAAATAAATAGAAATGTATCTTATAACTTGTTCTTGTGGTAAAAGTGATGTAGGTAAAACAAAGCGTGAATTAAAAGTACGTATCTCAGAGCATCGTAGCACCATTAGGTTCAAAAAACTTAACTTACCCAGTTGCGGCCCATTTTTTGGAAGCAAACCACTCGATTTCGTCTCTGCGTTATATTGGCATCGAACATGTCGCCCTCCCTAGGACCTTGATAATTTCTTGTTAAAACGAGAGGCTGCCTGGATCTTTAACTAATTGTTTGTAAGCTTGTGTAGTCAAATGAATCTATGATCGTATCTATCCATTTGTTCTTTTGTATGCTGTTCTTTGTATGCCATTTTTTTATATTTGATAATTAACCAATGATATTAGGCCACACTTGGCCATGATTACAGACACCTGTGTCTTTTGACACTATATAAACGAGTCATCCCGCAGTGTTTGATTATACCCTGATGAAGACAGCTTGGCTGTAGAAACGTTGGACATGACATTTTTGCATCTGAGCTCCTAGAGTGTGTGGCTCTCCTTTATTTTCAAGGTTTCCACTCCGCTAGCCAGCACCTCGTCTTAATAGGTGTTCCACTCCGCTAGCCAGCACCTCGTCTTAATAGGTGTTCTACTCCGCTAGCCAGCACCTCGTCTTAATAGGTGTTCCACTCCGCTAGCCAGCACCTCGTCTTAATAGGTGTTCTACTCCGCTAGCCAGCACCTCGTCTTAATAGGTGTTCCACTCCGCTAGCCAGCACCTCGTCTAATAGGTGTTCCACTCCGCTAGCCAGCACCTCGTCTAATAGGTGTTCCACTCCGCTAGCCAGCACCTTGTCTAATAGGTGTTCCACTCCGCTAGCCAGCACCTCGTCTAATAGGTGTTCCACTCCGCTAGCCAGCACCTCGTCTTAATAGGTGTTCTACTCCGCTAGCCAGCACCTCGTCTTAATAGGTGTTCCACTCCGCTAGCCAGCACCTCGTCTTAATAGGTGTTCTACTCCGCTAGCCAGCACCTCGTCTTAATAGGTGTTCCACTCCGCTAGCCAGCACCTCGTCTAATAGGTGTTCCACTCCGCTAGCCAGCACCTCGTCTAATAGGTGTTCCACTCCGCTAGCCAGCACCTCGTCTTAATAGGTGTTCCACTCCGCTAGCCAGCACCTCGTCTTAATAGGTGTTCCACTCCGCTAGCCAGCACCTCGTCTTAATAGGTGTTCCACTCCGCTAGCCAGCACCTCGTCTTAATAGGTGTTCCACTCCGCTAGCCAGCACCTCGTCTTAATAGGTGTTCTACTCCGCTAGCCAGCACCTCGTCTTAATAGGTGTTCCACTCCGCTAGCCAGCACCTCGTCTTAATAGGTGTTCTACTCCGCTAGCCAGCACCTCGTCTTAATAGGTGTTCCACTCCGCTAGCCAGCACCTCGTCTTAATAGGTGTTCTACTCCGCTAGCCAGCACCTCGTCTTAATCGGTGTTCCACTCCACTAGCCAACACCTCGTCTTAATAGGTGTGCAGTTCTTTTTCTTCTAGATAGCTAATCCAAGTTTATCATTTTAAAAACCCTTTTGCAATTATGTTAACACAGCTGAAAACTGTTGTTCTGGTTAAAGAAGCAATAAAACTGACCTTCTTTAGACTCGTTGAGTATCTGGATGTCCAGAAACAAGTAACTTTCTTCTGAAACTCATTTATATTCTTGTTCTGAGAAAAGAAGGCTATTCCATGTGAGAAATTGCCAAGAAACTGAAGATCTCGTACAGCTCAGTGTACTACTCCCTTCACAGAACAGCGCAAACAGGCTCTATCCAGAATAGAAAGAGGAGTGAGAGGCCCCAATACACAAATGAGCAAGAGGACAAGTACATTAGAGTGTCTAGTTTGAGGAACAGACACCTCACAAGTCCTCAACTGGCAGCTTCATTAAATAGTACCCGCAAAACACCAGCCTCAACGTCAACAGTGAAGAGTGATGCTGGCCTTCTAGGCAGCGTTGCAAAGAAAAAGCCATATCTCAGACTGGCCAATAAAAAGAAAAGATTAAGATGGACAAAAGAACACAGACACTGGACAGAGGAACTCTGCCTAGAAGGCCAGCATCCCGGAGTCGCCGCTTCACTGTTGACATTGAGACTGGTGTTTGTAGTCTCTAGATCACAATTAAACAAGTGAGACCCAGATAGAGGGAGGGAGGGAGGGAGGGAGGGAGGAGTGGGAGCTGGGAAGGATTCCAGACAACAGGATTTATAGCATCGATCTGTGGTGAAAGTGTTTCAGGGCCGTTTGTAGAGGTGGAAAGTAACAGAGTATCATTGAGAGACCAACAAAACAGTTGTTTTGATGGCTCTGATAAACTAAACTCACAATTTAACAACACTAAAATGTCTTAATCAGTTACATGTAATCTCCTCAGAAATAAACTAACTGAAATCAGTTACGGTACCAGCAAATATATTGTAATCAGATTACAGATACTTTTGAAAAACTAGACGGATACCTCGTGGGTTACTTTGGAATCCAGAAAGGATGTTTGCGAGAAAAAAATACATAATGACACGTTTCTGTTTTCTTAATGACATGCAATTCAGCAATGAAAAAAGGCAAAAGTTTAATCTTTGCTCCATCTGAGCGAGTCTGACCACAAGTAAAATACCACTATGATGTCAGAGACCACTATGATGTCAGAGACCACTACGATGACAGAGACCAATATGATGTCAGAGTCCACTACGACGACAGAGACCACTACGACGACAGAGACCACTACGACGACAGAGACCACTACGATGACAGAGACAACTACGACGACAGAGACCACTACGACGACAGAGTCCACTACGACGACAGAGTCCACTACGACGACAGAGACCAATATGATGTCACACCAAATGTATTTGATGATTATTTTTGTCCTCATTTAATGCCTCTTCATGGGAAATTTTCTTCACATTTCTTATATTAAGCAAATCAGACAGCATGATTTTCTAGTTTTTTGGTGGGGATAACCAGAGGCACACGCCAACACTCAGACATAATTTACAAATGAAGCGTTTGTGTTTAGTGAGTCCGCCAGATCAGAGGCAGTAGAGATGATCACATGTTCTTGTGAATTAGATCATGTTCCTGTCCTGCTTAAGCATTCTAAATGTAACGAGTACTTTTTGGTGTCAGGGAAAATGTATGGGGTGAAAAGTACATTATCTTCTTTAGGAATGTATGTGAGTAAAAGTACAATTTGTCAAAAATATAATTAGTAAAGTACAGATACCCCCCAAGAAACAATTTTAAGCATTTTTATTTACGTACTGTCACGTTCGTCGTATGGAGGAGACCAAGGCACAGCGTGATGTGAATACATACTTTTTAATGAAGACAAAGAACACTTAACAAATTATACCAAAACGACAAACCGAACGTGAAGCTATTTAATACTAGTGCAGACACAGGCAACTAGACATAGACATAGAAAATAACCCACGAAATACCCAAAGAAGATAGCTGCCTAAATATGGTTCCCAATGAGAGACAACAATGAACAGCTGCCTCTAATTGAGAACCAATCTAGGCAACCATAGACATATATACACCTAGATGGTAAACAACCCCATAAACCTACAAAACCCCTAGACAGTACAAAAACACATACATCACCCATGTCACACCCTGACCTAACCAAAACAATAAAGAAAACACTGTAGGTGTGTGTGTGTGTAAACAGCTACAGATTAGTATGTGGTTTTTGTTATGGAGAGAAAATAATTTCCTTAAAACTTCTTAAGGCTAGGGGGCAGTATTTTCACATCCGGATGAATGACTTGCCCAAAGTAAACTGCCTGCTACTCAGGCCCAGAAGGTAGGATATGCATATAATTGGTAGATTCGGATCGAAAACACTCTAAAGTTTCTAAAACTGTTAAAAGTATGTCTGTGAGTATAACAGAACTGATACGCCAGGTGAAACCTCGAGGAGAAACCATCCCAAAGAAGAAAAAAAATCAGCTAACCACTATTTTCAATGGCTATCACTTTTATTATAAGGCAAAGTCCTCCAAGATTGCAGTTCCTAGGGCTTCCACTAGATGTCAACAGTCTTTAAAAAGAGTTTCAGGCTGGTTTTTGGAAAAATGAGCCAGAAATTGTAGTTTTTCTAGGTGGCTCCCATTTTGGCTGTAGTGTTTCCAAGCGTGTTAATGAGAGCGAGTTCTTTGGTATTTTTCTCCGGTAAAGACAATAACAATTCTCAGTCTTAAATTGTATAGTTTATTTACGTATTAGAATACCCAAGGTTTGATTATAAACGTTGATTGACTTGTTTGGAAAAGTTTATTAGTAACGTTTGGGATTCATTTTGTATGCATTTTGATGGAGGGAAACTGGGTGGATTATTGACTGAAGCGCGCCAGCTAAACTGAGTTTTATGCATATAAAGAAGGACATTATCAAACTAAAGGACCATTTGTGATGTAACTGGGACCTTTTGGAGTGCCAACAGAAGAAGATCATCAAAGGCATTTGTTATATCGTTATTTCTGACTTTCATGTCGCACCTGTCTGATTGAAATATGTTTTTCATGTGTTTGTATGCGGGGCGCTGTCCTCAGATAATCGCATGGTGTGCTTTCGCCGTAAAGCCTTTTTGAAATCTGACACGGCGGCTGGATTAACAAGACATTAAGCTTTATTTTGATGTATTACACTTGTGATTTTATGAAAGTTAAATATTTATAATACTCTAGTTTGAATTTTGCACTCTGCAATTTCACCGGATGTTGTCGAGGTGTCCCGCTAGCGGCACGCCTTTCCCAAAACAGGCCTAAATACATGGCTGAGTGTGTGTGTGTGTGTGTGTGTGTGTGTGTGTGTGTGTGTGTGTGTGTGTGTGTGTGTGTGTGTGTGTGTGTGTGTGTGGTGTGTGTGTACACATCAAAATATTTTTACTTAGTTACTTTACACCACTGACTGTGAGAGCTGGTTGCTAACTCTCTCTCTGTTCTCTTTCTGTTCTCTCTCTGTTCTCTCTCTGTTCTCTCTCTGTTCTCTCTCTGTGTCTGTTCTCTCTCTGTTCTCTCTCTGTTCTCTATCTGTCTGTTCTCTCTCTGTGTCTGTTCTCTCTCTATTCTCTATCTGTCTGTTCTCTCTCTGTGTCTGTTCTCTCTCTATTCTCTCTCTGTTCTCTCTCTGTTCTCTATCTGTCTGTTCTCTCTCTGTGTCTGTTCTCTCTCTGTTCTCT
The DNA here is from genome assembly GCF_057628025.1 of Oncorhynchus mykiss. NCBI lineage: Eukaryota > Metazoa > Chordata > Actinopteri > Salmoniformes > Salmonidae > Oncorhynchus > Oncorhynchus mykiss. The sequence goes on from NC_143045.1 coordinate 33,980,870, forward strand.
ATCTGTCTGTTCTCTCTCTGTGTCTGTTCTCTCTCTGTGTCTGTTCTCTCTCTGTGTCTGTTCTCTCTCTGTTCTCTCTCTGTTCTCTATCTCTCTGTTCTCTCTCTGTTCTCTCTCTGTGTCTGTTCTCTCTGTGTCTGTTCTCTCTCTCTCTCTGTCTGTTCTCTCTCTGCTCTCTCTCTGTTCTCTCTCTGTTATCTATCTGTCTGTTCTCTCTCTGTGTCTGTTCTCTCTCTATTCTCTCTCTGTTCTCTCTCTGTTCTCTATCTGTCTGTTCTCTCTCTGTGTCTGTTCTCTCTCTGTTCTCTATCTGTCTGTTCTCTCACTGTGTCTGTTCTCTCTCTGTGTCTGTTCTCTCTCTGTGTCTGTTCTCTCTCTGTTCTCTCTCTGTTCTCTATCTCTCTGTTCTCTCTCTGTGTCTGTTCTCTCTCTGTGTCTGTTCTCTCTGTGTCTGTTCTCTCTCTCTGTTCTCTCTGTGTCTGTTCTCTCTCTGTCTGTTCTCTCTCTCTGTCTGTTCTCTCTATGTGCCTGTTCTCTCTCTCTGTTCTCTCTGTGTCTGTTCTCTCTCTCTCTGTCTGTTCTCTCTGTGTCTGTTCTCTCTCTGTTCTCTCTCTGTTCTCTCTCTGTTCTCTCTCTGTTCTCTCTCTGTGTCTGTTCTCTCTCTGTGTCTGTTCTCTCTCTCTCTCTGTCTGTTCTCTCTCTCTGTTCTCTCTGTGTCTGTTCTCTCTCTGTCTGTTCTCTCTCTCTGTCTGTTCTCTCTCTGTGCCTGTTCTCTCTCTCTGTTCTCTCTGTGTCTGTTCTCTCTCTCTCTCTGTCTGTTCTCTCTCTCTGTCTGTTCTCTCTCGGTGTCTGTTCTTTCTCTCTGTTCTCTCTGTCTGTTCTCTCTCTCTGTCTGTTCTCTCTCTGTGTCTCGAACACACAGCCGTAGGTGGGAGCTGCTTGTGAGTGTTTTATTAGAGTAAAACTCTGCCAAGAGTCAACAGTCAAACTGCACAGAAAATGATGAACGCTGTTTCAGCCTGGCTCACAACACACAAGCTACAGCAAGGAGTCCCACTGCATTCCACACTGAATCAAAACACATATCTCCTGGCCGTGGTGACTATCCCTTGCTGGTCTGAACAGTAAGGGCAGGTGTAGGATATTTGGCCCCAGTTCTATAATGACATACTAGTAGCTCTGTGTACTCCTTTTAGAGGGTTGGGAACCAACTTGCACCCCTGTCCTCTCTCAAAAGGGGAGTGCAGGATAACCTTTCTCTCTCTCATGGGTAGTGCAGGATAACCTTTTTCTCTCTCATGGGTAGTGCAGGATAACCCTTCTCTCTCTCATGGGTAGTGCAGGATAACCCCTCTCTCTCTCACGGGTAGTGAAGGATAACCCTTCTCTCTCTCATGGGTAGTGCAGGATAACCTTTCTCTCTCTCACGGGTAGTGCAGGATAACCCTTCTCTCTCTCACGGGTAGTGCAGAAGGCCTCTTTCCCTCTCCGCTAATCATACTTAATGATTCAAATGGGCCTCAGACATGCCTTTGAAATAAAATCTACTTACAGCACACACACACACACACACACACACACACACACACACACACACACACACACACACACACACACACACACACATGCACGCATGCACACACACACACACACACATTTGCCAGGGAGTACAGCGAGTGATTGTTAGAAGTCAGACTGAGTAGATGGAAGGAGAGAGGGATGAAGAGAGAGGAGAGAGGGATGTAACTGTAGAAGTGTGATTTAGTCCGGATGTTTCTGCTCCATCAGCGGGGCTCTAACAACCACTCCTGGGGCCTCAGCTTGAATCACCTCTGACACAGGTAATTATTACTAACGACCTCTCACACACAAGCTCAAAGGTGAAATTCGACGTCTGTCCAGGTACTTGGGACGTTGGAGATGTAAAAAAAAATGACCACTAGGGGCAACGGTGAGTGCTATTACCATCAAGTAGGCCAGCCTCAAAGCCGAGACGCAACATAGTACATGTAAATCTGGGACACTGAAATTAGTATGATATGTTACCCTTTAACCTCAATCCTAAAATGAACTGGAACCTTAACCCTAACTAGCTTACATTACCCACCTAGCTAGAATGCGTAACATATCATACGTTTGCAAATTCGTAACATATAATGCGAATTGTAACTCGTAACATATCGCACGAAATGGGTGATGGGCATCCACAAATTAATACATGCCTTACCAAGTCAGACTAAATCTCAACCACACTGCACACTGCTCTAACCCATCTGGACAAGAGGAATACCTATGTGAGAATGCTGTTCATGGACTACAGCTCGGCATTTAACACCATAGTGTCCCCCAAGCTCGTCATCGAGCTCGAGACACTGGGTCTCGACCCCGCCCTGTGCAACTGGGTACTGGACTTCCTGACGGGCCGCCCCCAGGTGGTGAGGGTAGGCAACAACATTTCCACCCCGCTGATCCTCAACACTGGGGCCCCACAAGGGTGCGTTCTGAGCCCTCTCCTGTACTCCCTGTTCACCCACGACTGCGTGGCCACGCACGCCTCCAACTCAATCATCAAGTTTGCGGACGACACAACAGTGGTAGGCTTGATTACCAACAACGAAGAGACGGCCTACAGGGAGGAGGTGAGGGCCCTCGGAGTGTGGTGTCAGGAAAATAACCTCACACTCAACGTCAACAAAACTAAGAAGATGATTGTGGACTTCAGGAAACAGCAGAGGGAACACCCCCCTATCCACATTGATGGAACAGTAGTGGAGAGGGTAGTAAGTTTTAAGTTCCTCGGCGTACACATCACAGACAAACTGAATTGGTCCACCCACACAGACAGCATCGTGAAGGCCTCTTCAACCTCAGGAGGCTGAAGAAATTCGGCTTGTCACCTAAAGCACTCACAAACTTCTACAGATGCACAATCGAGAGCATCCTGTCGGGCTGTATCACCGCCTGGTACGGCAACTGCTCCACCCACAACCGTAAGGCTCTCCAGAGGGTAGTGAGGTCTGCACAACGCATCACCGGGGGCAAACTACCTGCCCTCCAGGACACCTACACCACCCGATGTCACAGGAAGGCCATAAAGATCATCAAGGACAACAACCACCCGAGCCACTGCCTGTTCACCCCGCTATCATCCAGAAGGCGAGGTCAGTACAGGTGCATCAAATCTGGGACCGAGAGACTGAAAAACAGCTTCTATCTCAAGGCCATCAGACTGTTAAACAGCCACCACTAACATTGAGTGGCTGGCTGCTGCCAACACACTGACTCAACTCCAGCCACTTTAATAATGGGAATTGATGGGAAATGATGTAAAATATATCACTAGCCACTTTAAACAATGCTACCTAATATAATGTTACATACCCTACATTATTCATCTCATATGTATATGTATATACTGTACTCTATATAATCTACTGCATCTTTATGTAATACATGTATCACTAGCCACTTTAACTATGCCACTTTGTTTACATACTCATCTCATATGTATATACTGCACTCAATACCATCTACTGTATCTTGCCTATGCCGCTCTGTACCATCACTCATTCATATATCTTTATGTACATATTCTTTATCCCCTTACACTGGTGTCTATAAGGTAGTCGTTTTGGAATTGTTAGCTAGATTACTTGTTGATTATTACTGCATTGTCGGAACTAGAAGCACAAGCATTTCGCTACACTCGCATTAACATCTGCTAACCATGTGTATGTGACAAATAAGATTTGATTTGATTTGATTTGATTTGATAAATGGAAAGTCTTGGATTTATGCACAGAATAATACAAAATGCCCTGAGATCAGATTGAGTAAACTTGCAGTTTGCCCTTGTGGACGTGTATGGTGGATGGGAGAGTGTGAGAACTTGTTGCACACACACACACACACACACACACACACACACACACACACACACACAGAGACACACACAGACACACACAGACACGCAAAGCTAACTAGGAACCAAACAGAATTTCTCTATCCAGCTAATGTGTGTGTGTGTGTTAGAGCTGTGACGGTCAAGGAATTTTGGATGACCACAGTCTCTGTAATAATATATTGTATATGTCATTTTTTTAAAGACACAAACGTTCTCCTTTCCTCACCTCCCAGCTGCATGTTCTGCCATAGATATGGAATGAACAGAACGGAAATGATGGTATAATGGGTGGACTGGTGGCCACTGCGAGTGTACCTACAGTGTAGGTGCAAAGCAGGAAGTTAAAGCAGGAAGTGTACCCCATCAATATATGCTGTGATTTGATCATACCAACTCAATTGACATTGCAATGAGGGCCAGGGGTATGGAGGCAAACTCTGACACAAAACACAAGGTTGCCAGCGTTATTTCCTGGATCCTGTACAGTCCCTCTGGGCACCAAATATCCTCTCAGTCACACTCCCACTCTCTCACTCCCACTCTCTCACAAACACACGTCTTGTGCTAACACACTAAGGGAGTATCATAAGCGGTCTCAGGTCACATGGTTGTCAAGTAATCCTGGCACATGCTACACAGGGGGGGAGGGGGACTCACTACGGCACAAGAACAGGCTGTGTGTGTGTGTGTGTGTGTGTGTGTGTGTGTGTGTGTGTGTGTGTGTGTGTGTGTGTGTGTGTGTGTGTGTGTGTGTGTGTGTGTGTGTGTGTGTGTGTGTGGCTGGACACAGTGGGCTCAATCCTAACTTGGCATCTGTAAGTCATTTGTATTCTGACATCTGTAATAAAAATTTGCTTGAAGATACAAGTTATGTACAATTATCTCATGTGAAGACCACAGTGTGTCTCTTGACTAAAATTTCATTTGGTCTGAGCTCAGTCAGTGTGAATAGCTTAACATTGAATGGTGAATGGTAACATTGGACCTACGAACTTAAACTCACAAGAACTCAAAAGAATTACAAATAAAATACAGAAACACACATAATCATGGTGATCTGTCAGTCTGAGATGATTGGCAGATTCTAGGTGGGTGGCATCATAAAGCCTACTGGGCACGTGTGAAAAACAAATGTTCTATCTGGATCTCACCCCAAAAAACTGGCAGCGCCGTATGTGTGTGAGCGTGTCTTTGTGTGTGTGTGTGTGTGTGTGTGTGTGAGTGTGTGTGTGTGTGTGTGTATGTGTGTGTGTGTGTGTGTGTGTGTGTGTGTGTGTGTGTGTGTGTGTGCGTGCGTGTGCGTGTGCGTGTGTGTGTGTGTGTGTGTGTCATTAATCAGTTCATTATGGAGCTCCATGGTGGTTTGAGGGATAATTCCAAAGGTAACCTATGAGATCACTTTGGGTTTTCACAGTAAGATTTCATCGTTTGACTTCAGTATTGAATATTTGTCCAGGGGGAGATCAATGTCAAATTTCGACGGTTGAGTTTAGGAAGGAATTCCGAACGGTTAAAGTTTGTGATAGGATTAAAACAATCAAACAAACAAACGAGTGTCTAGCACTAGGTTTGAACACAGGACCCTCAGAGCTGGACCTTGCGGCTTCCAACAGCTATCCCCGTCCACAACACCCTAGCAAGCCGCAAGCCTACTTGATGGTAATAGCGCCCACCGCTGCCCCTAGTGGAGAGTTTTGAAGACATCTCCTGGCGTCCTGCGTACCTGGACGGAATATGGAATGGAATATCGCCTTGAATCTCAGTAAGAATTTCAGTAACTCATTATTAGTAACCAATGGGGGATCTGAAGCCACGTCCATTCTTACCTTTTTTAAGAGACAAAAATCTAGATATTTAAAAAAAAAATGTATATCTCAAGAAAACTTTAAGGCCAGACATTTTTTTCACTAAAATTTTTCAACACCTTAACACCATATATCTGTATAAAGTTCTAGAATATTTATATTGTGTATATACTGTAAATAGCTGGTGGAAAGATATCCACAGACATGATTGGCTGGGAAAGCCCTTTCGTCCTGTGCTTCTTCCTTGGGAGGAAACATACTTTCTCATTCTGAGGGAAAGCTTGAGGAAGAAATGGTAATACCACACACACACACACACACACACACACACACACACACACACACACACACACACACACACACACACACACACACACACACACACACACACACACACACACACTAAAACACACACACACACACACACTAAAACACACACTAAAACACACACACACACACACACACACACACACACACACACACACACACACACACACACTAAAACACACACACACACACACACACACACACACACACACACATACACAAACAGGCAGATGTCTCAATTAGCTTGTGAACTCTGAGGTTTTTAATTTTCCTCTAGCTAAGCCTCAGTCGCGACATCCGGGCCAGCTGCCAAACTCACTCACACAAAATGGTTTCCTTACTAAACACTCTCTGTGGTCGGGATCACAGTCTGTGGTACGTGGTAGCACTCTGCAAGGCAAACAAACACTCACACCAACCCAACCACTGTGTGTGTGTGTGTTAGTGTGTGTTAGTGTGTGTTGGTGTGTGTGTGTGTGTGTGTGTGTGTGTGTGTGTGTGTGTGTGTGTGTGTGTGTATGTGTGTGTGTGTGTGTGTGTGTGTGTGTGTGTGTGTGTGTGTGTGTGTGTGTATGTGTGTGTGTGTGTGTGTGTATGTGTGTGTGTGTGTGTGTGTGTGTGTGTGTGTGTGTGTGTGTGTGTGTGTTTAGCAATACCAATCAGCAGTGGAGCGCTGCTCTGTTGCCAGAATGGAAAGAAGAAGAAAGGAGAAAGGGAAAATAATAGCTTGTGCAAAGTTTAGAAACAAAACTATTCTAATAAATTGTCCCAAATCTTTTCCCCCTCCCAGTTTCCTTGTTCTACACTACTTTTATGGGTGAAATTAGTCTTTCCAACCCCCTGACAGTCCAATAAAACCCTCTGCCAGGTACACAGCTACACACTACCCTAGAGAGTGGGAGGGAGACAGGGAAGCATGAGGGGAACCGAGGGGAAAGAGAAAGAAACAGGAGGGAAGGGGAGGGGGGGGGGAGGAAGAGGAGAAGGGGAGAGGGGGGGGGAGTGGGGAAGGGGAGAGGGGGGAAACAGTGAAAAGGAGGCGGGGTGGGGAAGGGGAGAGGGGGGAAACAGTAGGAAGGGGAGAGGGGGGAAACAGTAGGAAGGGGAGAGGGGGGAAACAGTGGAAGAGGAGGGGGGGGGGGAGTGGGGAAGGGGAGAGGGGGGAAACAGTAGGAAGGGGAGAGGGGGGAAACAGTGGAGGAGGAGAGGGGAGGGAAGTGGGGAAGGGGAGAGGGGGGAAACAGTCAAAGAGGAGAGGGGGGAAGGGGAGAGGGGGGAAACAGTAGGAAGGGGAGAGGGGGGAAACAGTGGAAGAGGAGAGGGGGGAAACAGTAGGAAGGGGAGAGAGGGGAAACAGTGGAAGAGGAGAGGGGGGAAACAGTAGGAAGGGGAGAGGGGGGAAACAGTGGAAGAGGAGAGGGGGGAAACACTGGGGAAGGGGAGAGGGGGGAAACAGTGAGGGGGGGGAGGGGGGAGTGGGGAAAGGGAAAGGGGGAAACAGTAGGAAGGGGAGAGGGGGGAAACAGTGGAAGAGGAGAGGGGGGGGGAAGTGGGGAAGGGGAGAGGGGGGAAACAGTAGGAAGGGGAGAGGGGGGAAACAGTGGAAGAGGAGAGGGGGGAAACAGTGGGGAAGGGGAGAGGGGGGAAACAGTAGGAAGGGGAGAGGGGAGAAACAGTAGGAAGGGGAGAGGGGGGAAACAGTGGAGAAGAGGAGAGGGGGGAAACTGTAGGAATTGGAGAGGGGGGAAACAGTGGGGAAGGGGAGAGGGGGGAAACAGTGAGGGGGGGGGGAGTGGGGAAAGGGAAAGGGGGAAGCAGTAGGAAGGGGAGAGGGGGGAAACAGTGGAAGAGGAGAGGGGGGGAAGTGGGGAAGGGGAGAGGGGGGAAACAGTAGGAAGGGGAGAGGGGGGAAACAGTGGGGAAGGGGAGAGGGGGGAAACAGTAGGAAGGGGAGAGGGGGGAAACAGTAGGAAGGGGAGAGGGGGGAAACAGTGGAAGTGGAGAGGGGGGGGGAGTGGGGAAGGGGAGAGGGGGGAAACAGTAGGAAGGGGAGAGGGGGAAACAGTGGAGGAGAGGGGGGGTGGGGAAGGGGAGAGGGGGGAAACAGTGAAAGAGGAGAGGGGGGGAAGTGGGGAAGGGGAGAGGGGGGAAACAGTAGTTAGGGGAGAGGGGGGAAACAGTGAAGAGGAGAGGGGGGGGAGTGGGGAAGGGCAGAGGGGGGAAACAGTGGGAAGGGGAGAGGGGGGAAACAGTAGAAGAGGAGAGGGGGGGGAAGTGGGGAAGGGGAGAGGGGGGAAACAGTAGGGAAGGGGAGGGGGGGAGTGGGGAAGGGGAGGGGGGGAGTGGGGAAGGGGAGAGGGGGAAACAGTGGGGAAGGGGAGAGGGGGGGAGTGGGGAAGGGGAGAGGGGGGAAACAGAGGGGAAGGGGAGAGGGGGGGGGAGTGGGGAAGGGGAGAGGGGGAAACAGTGGGGAAGGGGAGAGGGGAGAAACAGTAGGAAGGGGAGAGGGGGGAAACAGTGGGGAAGGGGTGAGGGGGGGGAGTGGGGAAGGGGAGAGGGGGAAACAGTGGGAAGGGGAGCGGGGAGAAACAGTAGGAAGGGGAGAGGGGGGAAACAGTGGAGAAGAGGAGAGGGGGGAAACTGTAGGAATTGGAGAGGGGGGAAACAGTGGGGAAGGGGAGAGGGGGGAAACAGTAGGAAGGGGCAGGGGGGAAACAGTGGGGAAGGGGAGAGGGGGGAAACAGTAGGAAGGGGAGAGGGGGGAAACAGTGGGGGAGAGGGGGGGAACAGTGGGAAAGGGAGAGGGGGGAAACAGCAGAACCAATGAAAATTGTCCTGAAACACAGACAGCTGAACCAATGAAAACTGTTCCAAAACACAGACAGCTGAACTAATGAAAACTGTACTGAAACACAGACAGTTGAACCAATGTGTTTTATTAATGAAAAGGAAAAAGAGAGGAAATGGAAAGAGATAAATCCATGGGGCCGAGCAGGCAGCCGGGAGAACAAGATGGCGTCCTGTGGGCTGGCCATGACCTCACTGGGGTCAGAGTTCACAGTGCATTCTGAAAGAACAACAGTAGAAAGACAAAACAAGCTGGAGGCTCTACAGAAAAGAGAGAAAGAAGCAGGTCTAAGAGAAGTCTTTCCTGAGATATGAGCGGATGAGGGAGAGGGAGAAGGAGAGAGAGAGAGAGAGAGAGAGGGGGGGAGAGAGAGAGAGAGAGGGAGGGAGAGAGAGAGGGAGGGAGAGAGAGAGAGGGAGTGAGAGAGAGAGAGGGAGAGAGAGAGAGAGAGAGAGAGAGAGAGAGAGAGAGAGAGAGAGAGAGAGAGAGAGGGAGGGTGAGAGAGAGAGAGAGAGAGAGAGAGAGAGAGACAGAGAGAGAGGGAGAGAGAGGGAGAGGGAGGGAGAGAGGGAGGGAGGGGGAGAGAGGGAGGGAGACAGAGAGAGAGGGAGAGAGAGGGAGAGGGAGGGAGGGAGAGAGGGAGGGAGGGGGAGAGAGGGAGGGAGGGGGAGAGAGTGAGAGTGTATAGTAGAGACACAGAGAGAATAGGATTCCCAGCTGCATATCAAATGTATTCCCTCAACGTCAACTACAGGGTCTACCAGAGGACAGTTCACACATGAGTGAGTGAGTGAGTGAGTGAGTGATCATCCAAGAAAGAGAGTCCTGGAGAGATGGAGAGCAAAAAATCACACTTATGCAACACACAAACACACACACATGTTATTGTATCAAGGCTGTCTACTGTAAAAGCAGTTTGTCTTTGGCATAGGCCATTTGTTTGCGTGTGTGTCAGTGATTAAGCTAATGGCAGTGTGGTATGGGTTTCACACAAAGGCAGGAAATGTACACACATACACACTCGCTGACAGACACACACGCTCATACACACACACACTCTCATACACACACAAACGCTCACACACACACACACACACACACGCTCATACAAACACACACACTCATACACACAGACACACACGCTCATGCAAACACACACACTCATACACACAAACACACACACGCTCATACAAACACACACACTCATACAAACACACACACACACACACACACACAGTCACACACACACACACACACACACGCTCATACACACATACACATGCTCTCAAACACACGCGCTCATACACACACACACACGCGCGCGCTCATACACAAACATAACAGTATCTCTCTCTCACCAGCCCTACTGTAAACAGTATCTCTCTCTCACCAGCCCTACTGTAAACAGTATCATAACAGTATCTCTCTCTCACCAGCCCTACTGTAAACAGTATCTCTCTCACCAGCCCTACTGTAAACAGTGTCATAACAGTATCTCTCTCTCACCAGCCCTACTGTAAACAGTATCATGACAGTATCTCTCTCTCACCAGCCCTACTGTAAACAGTATATCTCTCACCAGCCCTACTGTAAACAGTATCTCTCTCTCACCAGCCCTACTGTAAACAGTATCATAACAGTATCTCTCTCTCACCAGCCCTACTGTAAACAGTATCTCTCTCACCAGCCCTACTGTAAACAGTGTCATAACAGTATCTCTCTCTCACCAGCCCTACTGTAAACAGTATCATGACAGTATCTCTCTCTCACCAGTCCTACTGTAAACAGTATATCTCTCACCAGTCCTACTGTAAACAGTATCTCTCTCTCACCAGCCCTACTGTAAACAGTATATCTCTCACCAGCCCTACTGTAAACAGTATATCTCTCACCAGCCCTACTGTAAACAGTATCTCTCTCTCACCAGCCCTACTGTAAACAGTATCATAACAGTATCTCTCTCTCACCAGCCCTACTGTAAACAGTATCTCTCTCTCACCAGCCCTACTGTAAACAGTATCATAACAGTATCTCTCTCTCACCAGCCCTACTGTAAACAGTGTCATAACAGTATCTCTCTCTCACCAGCCCTACTGTAAACAGTATCTCTCTCTCACCAGCCCTACTGTAAACACTATCATAACAGTATCTCTCTCTCACCAGCCCTACTGTAAACAGTGTCATAACAGTATCTCTCTCTCACCAGCCCTACTGTAAACAGTGTCATAACAGTATCTCTCTCTCACCAGCCCTACTGTAAACAGTGTCATAACAGTATCTCTCTCTCACCAGCCCTACTGTAAACAGTATCTCTCTCACCAGCCCTACTGTAAACAGTATCATAACAGTATCTCTCTCTCACCAGCCCTACTGTAAACAGTATCTCTCTCTCACCAGCCCTACTGTAAACAGTATATCTCTCACCAGTCCTACTGTAAACAGTATCATAGCAGTATCTCTCTCTCACCAGCCCTACTGTAAACAGTATATCTCTCACCAGCCCTACTGTAAACAGTGTCATAACAGTATCTCTCTCTCACCAGCCCTACTGTAAACAGTGTCATAACAGTATCTCTCTCTCACCAGCCCTACTGTAAACAGTGTCATAACAGTATCTCTCTCTCACCAGCCCTACTGTAAACAGTATATCTCTCACCAGTCCTACTGTAAACAGTATCATAGCAGTATCTCTCTCTCACCAGCCCTACTATAAACAGTACCTCTCTCTCAGCAGCCCTACTGTAAAC